>NW_017617070.1:365000-615000 GCF_001879475.1 Ipomoea nil
GGCCCTGGGCGGGTGCCCATGTTGCCCGCCCCTCTGGGCCGGCCCTGTCTATATAAGAGGTACAAACATAATTGTTTGCCCATCGATGTGGCGAGTATTGAGAAGTCAAAAGGTTCTTATTTAAAAAACCTTAGCTTTGTCTTCTTATTTTAGTTTTATTTATTTATTATTTATTATTTATTATTGGGGGTTAGGAAAGATTAACTCAAAATATATGTGTTGTTTTAGATTTTAGCAGTTTGGAGCAAATTACTTAGTTATTAAATAATATTTTTGGTGTTTTGATTAAAGATAAATTGTTAAAATGACGAATTTGTCAATAATAATAATAATAATAATAATAATAATAATAATAATAATAATAATAATAATAATAATAATAATAATAATAATAATAATAATAATAATAATAATAATAATAATAATAATAATAATCCAAACAAAACGATATACAAAATAAAATTAAAATTTAAAAAAAAAATAAGGAGAAGACAAAAGGGAGTCACGGGCTCCCTTTGTAAATGATGTGGGATCATTTTGATCTCACATTGAAAATGTTTGGAAAGAGGAGCAATGCTCCTCTTACAAACATAATTGCTTGCCCATCAATGTAGGCAAGTAACCTGAAGGGTGTGGTTGAGTGTAAGGGACTCGTCCATCCTTAACCAAAGATCAAGGGTTCGATCCTTGGATTTGGGAATGGAGCAGCCTTAAATCTCTAAGCCAGCAGTCCCACCCAAAAGAGGTGCTTACAATTTAGCGAGGGGATTAGTCACTGTGTCCAACGGTGGAAACCCTGGGTTTACCAACAAAAAAAATATCAATGTGGGCAAGTATTGAGAAGTCCAAAGTTTTTTTTTTTTTTTTTTTTTTTTTTGTTAGAAGTAAAGGAAAATTAAAAATGGAAAGGAAATATTTTAATAATAATATTTTACATGATCAAATAGTAAAGACATATTTTAAAAATAGTAAAGATAAATTAAAAATGGAACGAAAATATTTCATTAATAATATTTTACATCATCCAATTAAAATGGAACGAAAATTAGGTAAAAATATCACTGCATCTATATTCTAATTGACTGATTGATTGGAAATAAAAATGAATAATTAACTGAAAATGAATCTAATATTTCTAATTGAATGAAAATATAAAAGGAAATGAATATTAATAATTGACTGCAAATAAAAAATGATCTATAATGGACTAAAAAATGGTAAGATCATTGCATTTTAATTTAAAATGGAATGAAAATTAAAAATTGGAGGAAAATATTCCAATAATAATATTCTACATTATCAATAGTAAATGCATATTTTAAACAATAGTAAAGGTAAATTAAAAATGGAACGGAAATATTTCAATAATAATATCTACATCATCAATTAAAAATGGAACGGAAGTTAGGTAAAAATATCACTGCATTTGATATTTTAATTGATTGAAAATAAAAAAGAATAATTGGCTGAAAATGAATCTGATATTACGAATTGACTGAAAATATAAAAGGATAACTAATTGAGTGATATTCTACCATTATATATTTTCACCCAAATAACCCGTCCTGATGGAGAAGATGTTAGCTCTAGGCGAAGATGAACAAGATTGTGTTGTCACTAACAATGTCGTCTACAAAGAGGTTTCAATAATGTGTAAATATAATCGGTGATATTAATTTTTTTTTTTAAATGAAAAATTTGCTATATATCTAGACAAAAAAATATATCTTCCATACAAATGAATATGGATAGCAATTCATTTCTATAACTGAGTTGTTAGAGAACGAGCACATTTACCTAATGTATGAAAATACTAAACAATGATAAAAAAAATCTTCAAAATTATAGGACCGCATCTGTACATCTAGACATTAGCTATTAATTTGAGCAATTATTTGCACAAATTCAAGCAATGATAATATCAAAATATATAAATGATTCAAATCATATCTTTAAGTGCACTATATAATATTTGATGTTCTAATTTAAATAATTATATATCGATTCATATATTCTTAATATATTACAACATATTCATTCCGTACATCGCACGGGTGCAAATACTAGTGTTACAAATAAAAAAATCCAATTAGAATTCTCACTATTGATATTGAAAAATTTGAAAACAAAATTAAATGTTGTAGAATTTGAACTGTTAAATTTGAAAACAAAATTAAATGTTGTAGAATTTGAACTGTTGACCATTTCATATTATTATATGGAAATAATGGCCTTACCATCTAAGCCAAATTAATCTACACTTAAATTTTGATATATTTAATATATATACAATATATATATAGAATGAGGGAGTGGGTGCAGCTGCCTCCACTATGACTCAGCCACTGAGTAGGAGCGAAAACCTCATCTACATAAAGTGCATAGGCAATAGAATTTTGAATGGAATTCTTTGAAAAATTTGGGTTATGATGAAATCGGAAAACTTGGGTATTCAGGCACGGTCATTGAGTCTAGGGTATAGTTTGATGAAATCAGAAAATTTGGGCTATGAAATAATAATAATAATAATAATAATAATAATAATAATAATAATAATAAAAAATAAATAAATAAATAAATAAACTTGTAGCGTTACAGTTGACATCATCACTAATCAGGTGCGGAGCCACCCCTACCCCATAGGGGGCCTTGGCCCTCACCCCACCTCCCATTTTTAGTAAATATATAGGTATATATTATTATAATATGGTTATATGGATAAATTACACTTTTTGTCCCCTTCTTAATTTTTTTTTAAAAAATAATATATTATGTATATATTAAATGAACGCGAAAGTTACATTTTCCGTCCCTAAGTTATGAAATAATTGTAAAATTCATCCATAATTGTTGGTCGTGTTCACTTTTCGTCCCTAAGCTATAATTGACGTTGTAAATTTCGTCCTTTTAATAACAAGTTGCGGTCACTCTTCCTTTCTAAGCTATACTTCGTTCCTAATGTTTTGTTAGTAAAGGAACGAAATTTGCAACATCAATTACGGAGTATATTTTAGGGACGAAAAGTAAGCACGACTAATTATTATGAATTCTTCAATTACCCTATAACTTAGTAAAAGTGTAATTTTTTACTATTGTTTAATTTTTGTCTTATGTAAAAAATTCAAAATTAATGTTTGACAATCTTAACGATCGTACTCATATAATTATATATTTCATATAGTATTGCACATAGTATAATTAAGGGATAAAGTACAAATAAGCCACTGAACTATTTGGGAAAAAGTAATTAAGCCATCGAACTCAAATAACCCCCAAATAAGCCATTGAACCCGGAAAAAAAGGAGCAATTAACATTTTTAACAGGTTAACTCCAGGTTTTTACTAACTGGATTGCCTAATGTTTATTTTATTTACGTTTTTTTATTATTATAATCCATCTACATAGTAATATATTTTAAAGTAATTATAATCAAAGTAGTTTTGTCTTGTCTAGATCTAATTTATTTATTTATTATTATTATTTTTAACAAAAGATCTAGTTAAAAAATAATAATAAATAAACAAATCAAATCTCGACAAGATAAAACTATTTTGATTATAATTATTTTAAAATATAATACTATCCAAGTGGATAATATTAATAAAAATAATAATAAACGTAAATAAAATAAACATTTAGCAATCCAATCAGCAAAAACTTGGAGTTAATCTATAAAAAATGTTAATTGCTCTTTTTTCAGGGTTCAATGGCTTATTTGCTCTTTTTTTTTCCGGGTTCAATGACTTATTTGATGGTTATTTGAGTTCGATGGCTTAATTGCTGTTTCCCAAATAGTTCAGTGGCTTATTTGTACTTTATCCCTATAATTAAAAATAATTATCAATAATAAATGGCACAATCATATATGGTATATATATAATAATATTATGTGGTTGGTACTAATATCGACTAAGATGATAAATTCTCTATAAATTTGCCCCCTCCCCCCCCTCCCCCCCGACTTTCTGGCTCTGCCACTGTCACTAATACATGGATTTTAAAGAGATCTATTACATGTACTTTCAAATCTTACTCCCTCAAATTTACTCCCTGATCGATGTGACGGGTTCTGATAAATTATTTTTTCACGTGAGTCTCAATACAAGTGTCTACCTCAAGATTTTGTGTGTGAGAGTAAAAGTTGAGAGTATAGAGTTGGAGTACACATAGTATTTTCCGATTTTAAAATTGGAAAATCACTATTTTGGTTTCTCAATTGTTTTCTAACTGTCAATGTAGTCTATACTTTTCAATTTCAACTAATTTGATCCTTGAATTGTTTAGAATTTCATCAATTACACCATAAAATTCTAAATAATTCGAGGATCAAATTGATAAAATTTTAAAAATGGAGAAATTACAATTTTGATCTCTCAGAAGGATTTAATTGACAAAATTTTAAACAATTCGAAAATTAAACTAGTTAAAATTGAAAATTAAGAGTTACATTAACAATTGAGAAAAACAATTAAGAGTTCTCAATTAAGAGGCGAAAATGGTGATTCTCCCTGGCCTTTTAAAATTGAATTGCTATATACTCCGGATTCCGGAATCATAGGAAGGCTTTTGTAAGTTTCACTCTTTTCATTGAATGGCCCCGGCCAAGCTGAGACAAAATGTGATACCAACCAATTAAGGATAGAGCTAGCTTTTGGTGATGTTTGAATCTGATACTTACCTTGCTACTTTAATCATTTTGCTAGGATAGATTGCTACATAATATTTGAATCTGATGCCTTTCCTCCCAAATTATATTTTATGTGTATTTTAGAGTTAATACCATCTAGGGTTCTTCAAGTACAGTAATTTTACCACATTTAGTCCTAAACTTTTAAATTAATTCACTCCTGATCTTTCAACTTTCAAGTTAATCACCCGTGATTCTTCAACTTAATTTCAAATTTTAACTAGTCGTGATTGACATTCTGAAATGACCACAATTTATTAAAATTTAAAAGTTGAAGGTAGTTAAGTTAAAAGTTGAAGGACATGTTGCTTAAATTTTTTGAAAATTGAAGAACTATGGGTGGTAACTTGAATCTTTAAGACTGAACACCATTATACTCGGAGGATCCAGATTAAGTTTTTTTTTTTTTTTTTTTTTTTTTTTTTGGAAATAATTAAGTGTTTATTTTAAATGCAATGTTTGGTACATAGTAATTTTTCCAGCTTTAAGCTTCTTTTGGACTATAAATTTAAGTAACAAGGCTACGCTTTTCTTATCCAATATTGTTTTCAGGCCGGTTTCGATTGTAATACTAGCAAGTGTTGAAATGGCAAGCCAACAACAACAAGCTCGACCCATGTTCCGGTTTGCTTCCATGCTTCGCCCGGCCGGCGCGCCACCGCCTCCGCCTCCCGCCGCCGCCGCCGCCCCACAACCCATGTTTCGGCCCCCCATGGCTGCCCCATTTAGGCCTCCGCCACCTCAAACTCGAGATCCTAGCCCCCCTCAAAGGCCAGCAACCGCTCCCGCTCCCGCGCCGGCGCCTCCTCCCCCTACAGCTCCAGCGCCACCGCAACCGGTGGCGCCACCTCCGGCTGCTCCTCCTGCCCCGCGCTCCCCTGCTCGAACTGTCCAACCAAGGTTTACAGTCGGGGCACCACCTCCGGCGCCGGAGCCGCGTCCCGCTGCCGCCATTCCCTCAGCGCCCAAATCGCCGGCGGTGACTAGAACATCGGCGGCGATTCCGGCCGTGCAGGATTCCACTCGGCCGTTTCAGCTTTATCAAGCTCCCAAACCGGCTACTTCATCATCATCAAGATCTCCACCGCCATCACCCAGAAACCTTGAGCCTGCCATGAAAGAAACCAATCAGTATTCTCCCAAAGTCAAGCCTGCAGTTTCTCCTCTGAAACTTCCCCCGGCGGCTCAGTTTAAGTCGGAAGCAGAGGTGGAACCAAGAATCCCGGCGGAAATTGATCAGAAAACGGTGGTGGTTCAACAAAGATCTGAAAGAAACAAGGCAACTGCCCAGAAATTCAATGCCACCCAAAGGTATGGCAGCAGCGAGACTGACTGGACCGGAAAGAGAGAAGCAATGATGACCAAAGACAAAGACAACGTTCATCACAAGAAACGATCAGACACCGAAGAGTCACTCGGAATAAGTATTCTCACACTTGCAGGTAATTAAATAAGTGGCACTTTTACTAACATGTGATCCTAAATTTTCTTCCAAAAGGTTGAACCAACCTTAAGGGCCCCACACCCCGACCCGACAGAGCATTTGGGAGGTTGTAAATCATGGTAACTCAATTGAACATGAATCAATTCGATCCGGATTATTTTTTCAACTTTTCACCTCTATGACCAGTTGAGTTGCCCATGTGGGTACATGTAATCATACATTTTACTTCTTGACCTAGCGGATAAAGATAAGCTATTCTCACACTGCAAAAAAAACTCCTAAAAATCATTATTGTGGATGCCTTAATGATAGCATTCGACACAGGCGGGTGAAGGGACCAAATCCAACACCCTATTTGGCTGTATATAATGAAATAAAGTTATGCTTTTAGCTAAGAGTTACCGATTTTGGCGTAATGGTAAGCCTTTTACGAAGGCTTGAAGGATCAAGTTCAACACTTTACCTCTCTAGAATATAGAAGCCTTCGCTATGAGCTATAACTTTTGATGTAATGATAAGCCCTTGGCGAAAGTTGAACGACCAAGTCAAGCATCTTCAATTCTTTTAAAAAATGTGACAGTCTTTGTTACATTATAACTTTTGATATAATGGTAAGTTGGTAGCAGTTTTATTTGTACCCTAGTGGTAGGGCTAGCTTGGTACTAACAAACAAACACAATCTGGCTGAACTTGCAGGAGAGAACAAGGGAGCCATGATGGAGCTTAGCCCTGCCCAAGCTAATAAGCATGGCTTCAACGGCAACCCTCGCAGGCTTCAGAAAGAATGGAGCGAGGGGGAGAAATCTGGGAAGGAAAGCGACGAAGAAGAAGGCAAGTCTAGGATGGGGGAGAAGAACAATAATCCAAAGGGGACGGAATCTTTGCCCATGACTGCTTTCACGAACAGCAATGTGCAAGGAGTGAACAATTCAGTTCTCCACAATGCAACATGCACTCACCATGACCCTGGTGTTCATCTCACCTTTTCCAGAAAGGCTGGCCGCTATACCAAGGAGGCTCAGCGCCTCAAGGACTAATGGTGTATGAACATCATACCCTTTATACCCTATCTACTTCTGTTTCCAGGTAGGCTCCTTAATTAATTAGCCTCAACATATTCACTCTAATTCTAAATCATCTTCATTTAGAACTATACCTTTTAAGCATGATGAGAATCAGATACAAATCCAATTCTCATGTCTGTTTATTTTTGAATTGTGCAGAATGGCATTTAAATTAAATCTCTCTATGAAAGATTTCTAATTGTTATATCATGGACCAGGGACACCTTACATTGTGAACCCTGGTTCAAAAATATTAAGTGCCTTCACGATCAGTTAATAAATTATGTTTTTGTATAAATTAAAGACATAATATGTTAACTTCAAGCACACATCATATTTTAACTGCATATTATGTGCATCTAAATTATTTAAATCTCTCTTCAATGAAAGTTGTTATACCATGGACTATGGTCCACTTTATATTGTGGACCCTGATCCAAAAATTTACAGTTAACATATTATGCACTTTCCGTTAATAAATTATATATTTTTAAATAAATTGAAGACATATAATATGTTAATTACAGGCACATCATATGTTAACTGCATATTATGTCTGTAGTTAATTAACATATTATCTGCATATAGTTATTAATCTATTATGTGTCTTCAATTTATTTATAGGCACATAATTTGTTAAATTAATTACATGCACATAATATATTAATTACAAACACATAATCTTCTTTCAAAAAAAAAAAGGTACTACAAGCACATAATTTGAAAATGTTATTCCACAATGCAAGGTGAACCTAATCTAAGATATAATTTGCCAAAAATTTTATCATCATTCATTTGGGTAATTCACTTCTGCATGCATGCTGAAAAAAATGGAAAAAATGAAGAAAGGTAGAAACTTTTTTTTAGAAAAAAAAACAAAATTATTAATTCATTTTTATCCAAACCCATAATGGAAGACTTTATTATTATTTTTTGTTTTAAACAAAATGGCTATACCGCTCTCTCTCTCTCTATATATATATATTTTTTTTGAAAGGAGCCTGTACGGCATTTATTCTTATATATATATATATATATATATATATATATATATATATATATATATATTACTTTTACTAAAATTTATTTAGATTATTAAGTATGTGATCGATTTGATTCTCATGTGTCTTTAGGGAAGAGAGAAAAAAATTACTCTGAATTTGTTTATTCTTATTGTGTTTCACTTTCATGGAACATGTCCATTTCTGTTTTTATTTTTTATTTTTATTTTTTTTATTTTTATTTTTATTTTTGGTTTTTCAGTATTTGATGTAATTGATGATTGGAGTGATCGATATGATACATAAAGGGGCCGGGCATGCATGGACTCTTATTCCTCATGGCTGCATTCCACTTGTGCTGGAGGGTGATCAGGATATGTCCTTTAATTTGCCCAATTTCAATTCCCTTACTAATATTTTATATATGTTACATACGTTGTATTATGTTTAATGTAAAGAAACCCCAATAAATGAGCAATAGATACACTGCTGCGGCACTGTTGTATGCTCATCATTTCTGTTCTAAAGATTTTTCTATTCTAATAATATTAATAATATTATTATGTGCAAAATAAAATGGCTCAATAAGTTCACATATTTTCTCACATCTTTTTCTTTTTGTTCACTTGAAGGACATAAAGGGCGGATAATCTACAATGAGGGTAGCTGCCTCATTCCCTTTATATATATATATATATATATATATATATATATATATATATATATATATATATTTGTATGTATAGGTCTCTTATGTATATACATAGTAAATGTTTACAGGGCGTTTGGTTGGAGGGGGGGAATTATGTGAGAAAGGAATTGTAATTCCATGGGAGTTGAATTACTGGGAATAAAGTGAGAATTTAAATTCCAGTGTTTAATTGACGGGAATAGAATTACTGGGAATTTCAATTCCAATGTTTGGTATACATGGGAATTGAAAGGGAATAAGTAGTATAAAGTCCAAAATGCCCATTGTTGTTGTTAAAAGGAAAGATCATACATTCATTTTAGTGGGCATGGGATTTTAATTCCATGAAAATGGGAGAATTGCAATTCCCTCCAACCAAACTACGAAATTTAATGACATTTGGAATTAGGTGGGAATTAAGTGGGAAGAGAATTTAAAATCCCTCCAACAAACGCCCTGTTATAAGTACCAAATATACATAAAGAGTTAATTAACATTTTGGTACCTCAACTGTTTCTCAATTGTTAATGTAGTCCTTAGATTTCAATTTCAACCAATTTGATTCTGGAATTGTTTAAAATTTCGTCAATTAAACCCTTTCAGGGACCAAAATGTTGATTTTCACATTTTTAAATTTTTGTCAATTTGGTCCCTGAAAGGGTTTAATTGACAAAATTTTAAACAATTTCAGGATCAAATTGGTTGAAATTGAAAACTAGGGACTGCATTAATAGTTGAGAAACGATTGAGGGACCAAAATGTTGATTTTCCCTATACATAAATTTTGACAAAGGATGAACTAGCTTAGATGGTAAAATATGTAGTTTTCATCTTAAATCTTAAATCTTAAATGTCAAGAGTTCAAATCTCAAACTATGAATTTTATTTGTAATGTTGTGGTTTTTTTCATTTTTTAATATTAATCGTGAGATGAATGATTTATAATGTGTTTTCCATTCGAATCACTTTTTTATTTTTTAATATCAATCTTGGGATGAATGATTTATAATGTGTTTTCCGTTTGAACCCTACTTTATCTAATTAAGTATTTCATTTTTATTCAAAATACCTCATTAATTTTAATCTTTTACTTGAAAAAGATTTCTGAATCCACCCCTAAAACACCCCATTATAATTTCTATCACTAATTAAAATAAAGAGAACCAAATGTGTTTTTGTATTCAATGATATTATATATCCAACATTATAATAAATATATAGAGTTCTTACGAGTAGACGTATCCAATTTCAAGCTAATATTAGCATCAACAAGTAGGTCATTATGCGATGTAAAAATAGTAACATATATTCAATATGAGTTAATAACCAAAATGGTCCATCGATTATGACATAATTATCAATTTAGTCATCAACTATTATTCTTACCTAATTAAGTTCTCAATTATGTAATATTTACCTAATTTAGTCCTCTATTAATTTAATTGTTTGTTGACCGTTAAAGCTGAGGACAAAATTATAATTTCATAACCTTTCTCCTTCCCCTTTCATTTAGCAGTGTCAAACCTTGCAACAAATGTTCATTGCTAAACCATTTCCATTTGTTGCCTTTCCAATTTCCAAGTCTTGTAGGTGTAACAGAACAGCAACGAGAGTGAGCACTGAGCAGAGAGAATGTCGCCATGTCGGAGGGAGCGGAGGCAGATAAGAAGCCTGGCGCCGGTGTTCGAGTCGATCAGGCTGCTCACATCAACCTTAAAGTCAAAGGACAGTATGACAACGAGGTCTTCTTTAGGATCAAAAGAAACACTCAACTGAAGAAGCTCATGAATGCATATTGTGATCGACAGTCAATTGATTTCAACTCTGTAACTTTCTTGTTTGATGGATACCTTCTTTGAGCAGGGTAGACTCGAGATGAGCTGGAGATGGAAGATGGAAGATGATGATGAAATCGATGCAATGCTTCATCAAACTGGAGGGAACCACTAAGTGTACGTTCTATACTTATTGCTGGAGATATCTTATGTTGATGTGTTGACTTGAAATGATTTGTCAAATTCAAGGTAAAAAGGGATTACTAAGTCAAGTAAGAATTAGGAATTATATTCCTAGTCTAAATAGGAATAGCAACTATATTCCTATCTATACTATAACTCTCGGCCTATAAAAGAAGCAGCTCCACAATACTTCAGATCAAGTTTTCAAGATCTAATTGTGAGTCACGAGAGTCATTGAGAAGAGATACCCAAATCCCCTTGAAAAGTAGTACATGTGTTTAGGTCACAATAGTCTGATAGGAAAGATCATCATATTGTGTAATCCCCGTTCCCTAAACAGTGTACTTTGAATATTAAGCTTTTAGTGGATTTAGGCAAATTCTCAACTTGAGAAGTGCCTCGCAGATTAGGGTTGTTTGCCTGAACTGCGTTATAAATTGATTGTGTCACAACGTCAGTTTTAACATTACTGTGTGCATCACTTATATATATTTCAATTGGTATCAGAGCAGGTCGGCTCTAGTTACTAGCAGGATCCAAATTGAATTCCCAAGAGAAGGTCTCTCAAACAATAAACCACCAGCCCTACTTGGCACAAACTTCTCCTACTGGAAAGCCCGAATGCAGATATACATTCTAGCACAAGGAGAAGGTGTCTGGAATGCAATTGAAAACGAATGGAAAACTCTAGTTGATGACAAAGAGAATAGAAAACCTAAAATTGTCTGGAGTGAAGAAGAGAAAACAGAATATGACTTCAACTTGAAGGCAATGAATGCAATATATGGAGCTGTGAGCGAAGATACCTTCAAACTGATTGCTACAACTCGCATAGCCAAAACCGCATGGAGTATTTTATGCGGATCATCATGAAGGGAACACATCTGTAAGACAATCCAAGTTATATATGATACAAACAGAACTTGAGAATCTAAAAATGGACGAAGAAGAAAGCATCACACAGTTCAGTGCCAGAGTTTTAAGTATTTCCGGAGATGCATTCAACCTAGGTGAACCTATACCTGAGCATAGGATCGTCAAAAAGGTACTACGCTCACTACCTGGAAGATTCCTAATAAAAGTCACTGCAATTCAAGAAAACAAAGATCTGAATACATACAAACTTAGTGACCTAATGGGAACCCTTCAAACCTATGAGCTTGAGATGCTACAAAATCAGAAAAACAATGGCAAACTACAATCCAAACAAGAAGAAAACTCAGAAACTGATTCTGAAACCATGGAACAGTCAATTGCACTATTGACAAAGAATTTCAATCGAGTTCTCAAAAAATTCAACAAATTCAGAAATAAAAACTTCTCGAATAACCAAGGAAATTCCATAGTCAATCAAAAACCAACGGTGCAAAACGAAGAGACAATTCAAATACAGAAGGAATACAATGTTATGAGTGCAAAGGGTTTGGACACATCCAATCAGAATGTGCCACATACTTGAAAAGGAAAAACAAGACATACATAACAACCCTGAGTGATGACTCAGATAGCTAGTGAAGAAGACAGCAACACAAATTTCGTAGCCTTCACCGCCAATCATGAAAATAACAATGGCGATGACATGAAAGAGTTACTAGAGGCTTATACTCAACTAAATGCCAAATGGGAACAGATTATCAAGGTAAATCTAGAACTCATGGAAGAAAATCAATTTTTAAAAGATGAAAAAGATCGGGGAGAAAAACGATACAAAGAAGCTCAAAACGAACTATTAGACTCCAAAAACAGAGAAGCTAAACTACTACAAGAAATCAAGGAGCTTGCCGAAAGACCCAGGTCTCCAATCTCAGACACAAACGAAAATCACCAAACCGAGTTACAGGAAGTGTCGCAACACCGCTTTCAACATTGAAGAAGAATAAGATGCTACTATTGTGATAAACTGGGACACATCAAAGCACACTGCTATAAAAGACAGAATGATCTTTATTACAGGCAAAACAGCAGGGCTTGGCCAACACACAACAGAAATAACAGCAAGGAAATTTGGGTAAGAAAAGACCAAAATGTTGCATACACCTACAAGACAAACAAAGAGTAAGACATATGGTATTTTGACAGCAGATGCTCTAGGCATATGACTGGAAATCCAGAAAATTTAGAGAACATACAATATAAAGATGAAGGATATGTTACCTTTGGTGATGGAGGAAAAGGGAAGATCATTGCAAGTGGAATTTTGAACGTACATGGGCTACCAAGACTACCAAAAGACTTCCTAGTACAAGGGTTAAAAGCAAACTTGATTAGTATAAGCCAACTATGTGAAGATGAACTTAAAGTGGAATTTTCAAAGGACAGCTGCAATGTCCTCAACCAAAATCATGAATGTGTAATGATCGGAAGAAAATCCACAAATAAATGCTATACATGGGACGGTGATCTAACTTGCTTGCAAACAACCATGAATCAAGCACAATTATGGCACCAACGGATGGGGCACATAAACTTCCATGACATGAAATAGGGTTTAAAAAGGGGAGCCTACCAAGGAGTTCCAACACTCGACATAGATGAAAACAAAAAATGTGATGTATGCCTTGAAAACAAAATTACACGAACAGCCCACAAGAAGTCCTTGGGAATACACACTTCTAGAATTCTAGAATTACTTCACATAGACCTATTTGGTCCTACTCAAACAAAAAGCATAGGAGGGAAGAGATATGTCTATGTGACAGTAGACGATTACTCACGATTCACATGGGTAAACTTCCTTAGAGAAAAATCTGAGGCATTCGCAACATTCAAAACTCTCATTATCAAAATCCAGAATGAAAAAGATAGAAGAATAGGAAAAATCATTCGGTTAAGAAGTGATCACGGAAGGGAATTCGAGAACTCCAAATTCAAAGAATACTGCACAGAAAATGGGATTCATCATGAGTTTTTCGCTCCAAAAACACCCCAACAGAATGGTGTAGTCGAACGAAAGAATCGAACTATCCAAGAAATGGCAAGGGTCTTTTTAAACCACAAAAGATTACCATCAAAATTCTGGGCTGAAGCAGTAAATACCGCATGTTACCTGATAAATCGAGTATTCATACGAAAAGAGACCAACATGACACCATACCAAATCTGGAAAGGAAAGACACCAAATTCAAAGCACACACATGACTTTGGCAACAAATGCTATATACTAAAAGATAGAGAACCATTGGGAAAATTTGACATAAAAGGAGATGAAGGAATATTTCTAGGATACTCCTCAAATAGCATGGCTTATAGAGTGTTTAACCTCAGAACAGACACTGTCATGGAATCCATAAATGTTGTCATCAATGACACAACACCAGAAAATCCCTCCACTAATGATGAAGAATTAACTGTTGTTGAAACAACAGTTCCAACACCTCCAGAACAGAAAACTGAAACAGAAACAACAGAGAAAGAAGAAGCAAAAGATCTTGAAGAAATTGAGGACACCCTCACTACTAATGACACAAGGATACAGAAAAATCATCCAGTAGAAAACATTATAGGAGGACTCAATGAAGGGATCAGAACCAGAGGAAAGAAACGAGACTATCAAAAAATGGAAGAAGGGGACTATCGCTACACCTAAAAAATAGAACCCAAAAACATCACGGAAGCCTTAAGAGATGAATTCTGGGTGGAAGCCATGCAAGAAGAATTACAGCAGTTTGAAAGAAACAATGTCTGGGAGTTAGTCTCTAAACCAGAAAACGCCAATATCATAGGAACAAAATGGATCTACAAGAACAAAACAGATGAACAAGGGAACATAACACGAAACAAAGCCCGTCTAGTAGCACAAGGATACACGCAAGTAGAAGGAACAAATTTTGAGGAAACATTCTCTCCAGTAGCCAGAATTGAATCAATCCGGCTTCTCATACCAATAGCCTGCATACTCAAGATAAAACTCTACCAAATGGACGTAAAAACAGCCTTCTTGAACGGAAATTTAAAAGAAGAAGTCTACGTTGCTCAACCAAAAGGGTTTGAAGATCCTTATCTTCCACAAAACGTATTCAAGCTCAACAAAGCCCTATATGGACTAAAACAAGCACCACGAGCCTGGTATGAACGTCTCACTGAATTTCTAATTAAAAATGGCTACAAGAGAGGAAGCGTGGACAAAACTCTATTTGTCAAACACTATAGACAGAACATTGTCATCTCTCAAATCTATGTTGATGACATAGTCTTTGGATCAACACTCGAATACCACAAAGATCAGTTCATCGCCAATATGGAAGGAGAATTTGAGATGAGCATGGTATGTGAACTAAACTACTTCCTAGGCCTACAAATCAAACAACAAGACAATGGGATCTTTATATCACAAAGTAAATATGCTAAGAACCTTGTTAAAAGATTTTGTCTTGAAGATAGCAAAATTGTCAGAACACCTGTTCCAACAACAGAAAGGATATCAAAAGATTCAGAAGGAAAACCGGTTGAACAAATCTTTTATCGAAGCATGATAGGAAGAGTGCTATATTTAACTGCAAGTAGGCCAGGTCTAAGCTTTGCAATAGGAATTTGTGCAAGGCATCAAACCAATCCAACTGAGCAACATTTAAAAGCAGTAAAAAGAATTATTAAATATGTGAAAGGAACTTCTGACCTAGAAATATGGTATTCTTTCGACACCAATCATCATCTATCAGCCTATTGCGATGCCGATTGGGCAGGAAACATAGATGACAGGAAAACACCTCAGGAGGATGTTTCTTCCTAGGTACAAACCTAGTATCATAGATCAACAAGAAACAAAGCTCTATATCCCTATCAACAGCAGAGGCTGAATATATTGCAGCAGGGAGTTGTTGCACACAACTACTTTGGATGAAACAAATGCTAGAAGATAATGGAATACATCAGTCAACTATGATCATTCACTGCGATAATAAAAGCGCAATAGATATTTCAAAAAATCTAGTACAACATTCAAGAACAAAACATATTGACATCAGGCATCACTTCATAAGAGAGTTAGTAGAAGATGAAATCATCAGTCTCACTCATATCAGTACAGAAAAATAACTAGCAGACATCTTAACAAAAACTCTTGATGGAAATAGATACACAAAATTAAGGGCCGAAATAGGCCTGTGTATTCTATAAATCACTTAATCAAGAAAGCACATGGGCCGTATCCACAAAATTAAGGTAACAAACAAGTCAAGCCCATTCTACATCACTATCATCCCTAATATGACAAGATGTTAAGAAAGCCCATATCAAAAAGCCCAAAACCCGAATTCAACACCTCAAATAATCCCCAAATTAAAAACAGAGTCACCATCTACACCCGACATCATCCATCGTCTACTCGTGAACCTTCACTCACCCCCACACTCAACAAAGACAACAATGGTGAGAACCAGGAATCAGAGGATGGGGAAGATACCTCAAAGAGGAGTCACTGGTAGCTCTTCACAGTACACTAGCACCGGAGAATCCTCGAACCCACTGTGCGTCGAAGAAGAAAGCCCTCCTACCGTAGTAATAGATCCAGTTCCAATTTCCAAAGTCCCCTTCGGCGAGCCTCAAGAACAGAGCAACGTCCCACCAGGTAATCCGAATCTTCCTCTAGTTAGCCATGATGAACAACCCAATTGTATGCCCATTTCGGCTGATCTTGGGGACAATAGAATCGTTGACCCGAACGATCTAGTGGTACAATTAAGGTTTGCCATAAATCGCGGCTGGGAACCCGATTTATCTTCCTATGTTAGCTTCGAAGAAGAGATGAATCTAAGGGAGCCAGAAGTTGAGGAACACGACGAACCTCAAAATCAAGAGGCAAATCGTCCTCCCAGCCCTCAAAACGAAGAACATATCATAGCTATTGAAACCATTCCAATCTCTCGGGTCAACAAGAACCCTAGAAAAAGGAAGAAAAGCGACCAGTAAGAAGGGAAAATGAAAAATATCAACCAAAGTGGTTAAAACATCTGCCAGGGAAAAGGGGAAACAGAAAGTGGTTAATAATGCTGACATGTCAAACCTACCAAAACCCCACAGTACAACCTTTTTAAGAAAGAAATCTGTCAACTTATGGAAAAGAATAGTGGAGAAAAAGATCATCAGCCAAAAGTTGCTTATCATAGACAGACTAGACAATTCAGAACAGATTCAGGAAGTTCTAATCACAAACCAACTCTTGGGAACAGTCACCAATATTGAGCCCTATGATGAACAAGTGATCCAGGTGTTCTATTGCAACCTGACAAAAACCACCTATATACCTAGCAGTCCTATGTATGGGAAGGTATACTTGAGAGGCAACTTCTATGATTTCAGACCGGACACTATCAACAGCTATCTAGGGACACCTGAGACTGAACAAAACATGGAAATAAACAGTGAACAAGTTGCACAGGAACTTACAGCTGGAAATGTCAGTTTTGAAAAGAACAAGATCAAAGCAGCCTCCTTAACAAGCAAATATGCCATCTTCCAGAAAATAGCCCTTGCAAACTGGATGCCCTCATTACATGAATCCACTGTAAAATGGACCTTTGCAGAACTACTATACAGGATAGGGAAAGGAGTTAAAATCAATATGGGTACCATCATCCATTCACAAATCACAAACCTAACAGAAGACACCAAATCCAACACTTCTCTGATTTTTCCAAACCTCATATTTGCCATCCTGACAAAGCAAGGCCTCAAAACCCATGGACCAAAGATCAGTGTCAAGAACATCAACACTACATTAAAACTGAGAAAGGGGAACCACCAAAATGATCTGAAGAACTCAGCTCCAAAGAACAATCCACTTGATCCCAAGACACTTTTAAACTACTTTGAAGGAAGATTGTCAGAATTGGAAATCTCAGAAAAACAACTCCTAAGGAAACACATGGACATCAAGGAAGAAAAAGCAGAAATAATTGAATGGCTAGCAATCCTAAAAACAGAAAATGAAGAAGTTCATGATCAGGAAGGAAATCAAGGATCTGAAGAAGAAAGCCAGGAGAATGTTGAAACCCCTGTTTCAACACCAGAAACAGAAGACAGATCATAACCATTACAAACTCTTTTTAGCAAAAAGGGGGAGAACAAGCAAGAACAAGGCCAAGGCAGACAGTCAGACACATGTATTTTGGGAATATTTTTGTTGCAGGCAGAACAGACAAAGTGTTCCAATCATATATTTCTATGTATTTTTTTTGTCTAAGCACATGCTCTCTGATGACCTTGATATCATTTGATAAAACTGTTATCTATGCTTACTATGGTAATTGTAAATGTGCTATTATCTAGTATACCTTTTTCCTGCATTTGCACACCAATAACCAATAGGTCTATAATGCCTACCAATGACCATGAGGTCTATGATGCACACCAGTATAGTTTCCTAACCAACTCTAGTATATCTCTGAAGACAAAAGAAACAATCAAGTATGTTCCACAAATTAAGGGGGAGTTCCACAAATTAAGGGGGAGATAACTACAAGCTATCAATCCTTGAGAAGAATCAAGGTGAATCAAGGTTTTTGCTAAAAATTTGACAAAGGGGGAGAATGTTGACTTGAAATGATTTGCCAAATTCAAGGCAAAAAGGGATTACTAAGTCAAGTAAGAATTAGGAATTATATTCCTAGTCTAAATAGGAATAGCAACTATATTCCTATCTATACTATAACTCTCGGCCTATAAAAGAAGCAGCTCCACAATACTTCAGATCAAGCTTTCAAGATATAATTGTGAGTCACGAGAGTCATTGAGAAGAGATACCCAAATCCCCTTGAAAAGTAGTACATGTGTTTAGGTCACAGTAGTCTGATAGGAAAGATCATCATATTGTGTAATCCCCGTTCCCTAAACAGTGTACTTTGAATATTAAGCTTTTAGTGGATTTAGGCAAATTCTCAACTTGAGAAGTGCCTTGTAGATTAGCGTTGCTTGCCCGAACTGCGTTATAAATTGATTGTGTCACAACGTCAGTTTTAACATTACTGTGTGCATCACTTATATATATTTCATGATGTTTGAAGTTTCACTGACATTAGTGAATTTCCTAGGTTGTGCATAACTTGGGGTTGTGTCAGGCCCAGCCCTGGGCAAGGGCGGGCTAGGCCTTTGCCCAGGGCCCACGCTGGGAAGGAGCCCACTAGGCCTATACCATACCCAGGGTTGGTCCAAACATTTTATAGGCTCGGGGCCAAATTTTAAAAAAGGGCCCCTGTATAAAAAATTTAAATTTAAATTTAATAATACTAAAAAAAATTAGAATATCAAATAATAATAAATAAGATTAGAAAATTTTCACAATTTTTTAAATACAAAAATAATCATGACAAAAAATTTCTACGTGCTTTACTCGATGCAAAATCATCCATAATTGCATCCAGATTAATATTTTCTAACATATCTTTCTCAATACACACAATCTCCAAACCATTCAATCTTTCTTGTGACATTGAAGATCTCAAGTAGGTTTTCAAATAACTTCCATTTTGAAAAACTTAAAAAGGAACAAAAACACCTGACACTTAGAATACTGAAATAGCCAATCAACAATCTTTATTTCTACCAACGGGTAAATATGTATCTTCAATCCCTACATAAACAAATGAATAAACACATTACACAACTTACAAAATAAAATAAACTAAAATAAAAGCAATCTTCATATAATAAACCTAATAAACTTACAATATCATTATATAGGAATCCTAAGAAATAGAATTAAAAGACAAATAAAATTCCTAATTCCCAACTCTTAAACAACAAATCAATAATTCTTAATTCCAATATGTAATCTGCAATTCATTCTGCAAATTTTCCTAATTTCAAAATGTAATCTGCAATTTTTCCTAATCTGCAATAATTCCTAATTTCAAAATGTAATCTGAAATTCATTCTACACTTCCTAATTTCATTCACAAATAACAATTCCTAAATCCTAACAATTAACAATTCCTAAATTCAGATTACATTAACAATTAACAATTAGCAATGCCTAATCTGCAATTTTAAACCTAATCTGTAATTCATTTTGTTTTTAGAATGTAATATGCAATTCCTAAATCTTAAATTCCAAAATCATAAAATACCTTTGCAATTGCAGATTACTGAGATTAGGCCGGCGAGGGCGCGCGATAGAGGACAGCGACCTGGAGAGTGGCGAAGAAAAGGCAGATGGCGGCGAACTGAAGAGTGGTGAAGGCGAGGTAGAAGACTGTTATTTGGCTTCTGAGCTTTTAATAACTTCATTCTTACCGTTGAGAATAATTGAAGGGTTGCTATGGACTGTGGTGTAGGTGTGACCGGCGAAGCAGAGGGCGGCGTTTCTTCTTCGCATTCCCGTCTTTCCGTCTTCCGTTTTCCACTCTTTATTCGTTTTTTAAATATATATTAACTATTAAGTACGAAGTATTATAATATATATAATATATAATATATAATATATAATATATTACTATATTATCTATGGGCCCCCCTATACACTTGGGCCCTGGGTAGGTGCCTAGGCTGCTCATGCCCCTGGGCCGGGCCTGACCATACCCTTTTATATATACTATAGATATAGCTTTGCATTAATAATGTAGAAGTTAGTTGAGTTGGTAGAATTTGTTATTTGTATGTATGGTTAAGATTAATGGATCAAATCCTTATTTGCACATTTATACATTAAACTTTTCCTCTCTACTACTCTTTAGGGATATTATTATATACTGTTACACGCATCTATAGTTCTATACATCAATAAGATAAAACCTTATCTAAAATACATGGGAAAAGATAATTACATATAAAATATATGTAATTGATCAAAGTATGAACTTTCATATGCATACAATATTATTAAATAAATAATATCAAAATATATATATATATATATATATATATATATATATATATATATATATATATATATTCCATGCATACTGCATGCGTAACCACACCAAATCAACAAAGCAGATGCCAGTCGATTTGATGGACACCGAAAGCATTGATCCGTTTAAAACTAACGATTCGTTAACACCAACGAATCATGAAACTTCGCTTCCAAATCATTTTTCCCAACTTACTTTCTACCAAACTAAAATAATATTTATAACTCCACAACTTCAAATATTATTTAAGCTTTCATGGTAGTTCATCTGAAACATTAATCTCCATTACTATATAAATTTCCAACATTCCACCTCCATTTATATAGTAAAAATTAACACTGTACCAAGATAAATCCAAAACTTATGCATAAATGAAAGTGTCTTAGAGATTGAACTTTCACATAGTATTATATGCGTTACATTAATTCGGATTGCAGTGATGGACGAACGTTGAATCACGTAGTCTCTTTGAAGAAACGTAGATATAACACACACAAGTTTTGCAGTCATTACAACTCACTGTAACTTGACACTATTAAGGCCATGTGTCCGTATCCATTAATGAGCACATACCAAGTAAAGCCCAAACTTGTTTGAAGCGGCAACACTTCATGCTCACAAAGGCTAATCTTTGATATCATGCACTGCAACTTGCATTTTTTTAAAAGATCAGTTAAGTGTAAAAACTCATCCCTACAACAATGCAGAACCAAGCATCACCTTTTCTTGGGATACAAATTTTAATTTAAACTTTTGATGCTTGCAATCACAAAATGAAGTACTCATCTACATTGAACTCAAGATCTAACGTAATAACTTAGACGTGAGTTGAGCTTTCCTTCACCTGCAATTAAATAATTAGGCTTTCCATATCCCTTCCGATGTACCATGTCCCTTGCAAGGACTCTTGCAAACGGATTCGTTAAAACCGGAGGACTGTACCAAGTCCAGGCTACAACACCATAACTTAGGAGCTCCCACACATAGCTATATCTCATGCCTATGTGTCTTAACTTGCCATTATAACTTATTGTTATATGCTTTGGCCAGTGTAGTAGCGCTGTCACAATGTACTAAAACTGGTGACATCGGTTTTAGCCAAACCGGAATCTCAATAAATAAATTCCTTAGCCAATTAACTTCTTTGCATGCCTAAACCAATGCAATAAATTCAGATAAACCCATCCACTAATTGAGGAAAACTCTTTCTGATTAGATATAACTGGCATCATAGAATTTTAATATTCAATCAATGAACTTGTGAAAATAAAATATTTGTTTGATCCTACTGGAACCCACTTTACAGGTTCCTAGTCAATAAATATTTATTTTCATGTAAATTCTATAGCTAAGAATTTTCAATCACCATGTAGAAATAATTAACAGTGAGTGATTCCTTAAAATAAAAAATTAAACCTCCTCCACTTGGAATACCATCCACTTTGGAGAACAATCATATACTGATATACCTCCCCCATTCAGAATTATCCATTCACTTTGGGGAATAATCATATATGATTTTAAGCTTTTAACTTTTCATGTTTCTTCTAAACTGAAGAATCATACCTTCTTAAATCATAGTCCATGATTTAAATTAAAACTTTCTTTTCACTGTCAATTTCCATACTAGATAAATCAGTAGTAAACTTTTTGGCTTTCAATATTTTAACACATTCTCAATATGAGAAATTGTGTGTTAAATATATTCATAAATTTTTATGAATTTCATTATGCATACTTCATGGATAAAAGTTTCTGCATGCCTTTATAAGAAATATAACAGAATATTTCTTGGGCTTTCTGCCTTTATCAGAAATATAAAAAATATTTCAAAGACTTTCTGCCTTAATCATAAATATATATAACATAATATTTCAAACTTTCACAACGATAAAATTATCTGTGTGCTAAAATTATCAATAAATTTCATGCATGACATTGAAATTAATTCCAATTTACAATCATTAAACATTGTAACCATGCATAAGAAAACAACAAATTGATAACACCAAACTAATCCAAATTTGGTAGATTTACAGCACCTCAGGATCCAACATATTATACATGTATCTTGTATACTATGCATGCAACCGAGACAGAGTCTCAATATAAAAATATGTATACACATGCATAAACATATCCTTGTATTTAACAGGCTTTGCAAAACTAGAAAAAGTCTCATGCAAATCTTCTAGAAATAATCCAGAACTAAACAAGTAAACAAGATAAAACTTACATTCATGCCGAGGCCGAGACAAATAAAAAGTATTGTACCAATCTCATCCTGTAACTTGTATCTGCTTTAATGGTCATCACTTCCGGCCTTTGATACGCTGAAACCACACACCCACTCTAGGGAAGTACACATCTCCTCATGCCAATTAATCATGACTAACAAAATGATTTATTTAAATAAAATCATTTTACACATCTCACTAATCATCTTGGCATCACTTGATGCCCCATGACTTTTAGTGAAGATGAAAACAAGAAATGCATAACATGAATTTAATCCACATGTACAACATGTACACAGCCTGCCATGAACACCATGCAAACATCTACACAGAAATCTTCTTGTACATAAACAAAGACAAACCCAAAAGTGATTTATGTCGTCCTCCCATCACCATATTCGAAATCTCATTCCGAAAATATTACCGTAATGGGAAACTGTTCTTTCACGCCAGACATCTTGCCTTCAAAACTTTCAAGGCAAGACCAATGATCACAGGTTTATAATTTTAAAGCTTATAGATTGTTGGAAGAAGTGCTTGTAATCTGTAATGCATTTGAGATACAACAATAATACAGAATACAACAGGGAACAAAAACTGGATCATTTAATATCTTTAGGCGTGTAATCACTTTCCTAGAAGCTTTAAATCTCCCTCAATAAAAGCAACAAGGTTCAAGATTTATTCTTATGGGATACAAGAAGATGAATGAAATTCTCAAGTTGCTTTGTTTGAGAATTTCCTGTAGAACTGTAGGACTGTGAAGTATCTTGATTTCCTGCAAAATAATTGCTTGTAAAAAATGCATCCGTTAACTTTTCTATGTTTAATGCAAGTTTTTGCATGTGTGTTTTTCAGATGATTCCCCAGATTTTATAGATGTAAAAATCAGCTTGGAGAAGTTTACATGAAAGTTAATTATTTAAATTTAAAACTTAACTTCCAATAAGATAACACCTTATCTAAAATACATGGGAAAAGATAATTATATATAAAATATATGTAACTGATCAAAGTATGAACTTTCATATGCATACAATATTATTAAATAAATAATATCAATATATATATATATATATATATATATATATATATATATATATATATATATATATATATATATATATATATACCTATGTTTTACTTGAGTGCATGTGACCATGCAAAGAGTAAAAATGGATACACATATATGTATTCCATGCATACTGCATGCATAACCACACCAAATCAACAAAGCAAATGCCAGTCGATTCGATGGACACCGAAAGCATTGATCCGTTTAAAACTAACGATTCGTTAACACCAACGAATCATGAAACTTCGCTTCCAAATCATTTTTCCCAACTTACTTTCTACCAAACTAAAATAATATTTATAACTCCACAACTCCAAATATTATTTAAGCTTTCATGGTAGTTCATCTGAAACATTAATCTCCATTACTATATAAATTTCCAACAGAAGCTACGGACGTCCTCATCCGAAAAGGAGACCGCCGGCATTCCTTTAAATCTCTCTGGTGGTCTGAGGAGAGGGGGCGATGTAGAAGATCCGCAAAAGTGCGGAGAGGGGGCGCGGCGGCCCCCGGAGGTGCCTTCATGGAGGGTGGCTCGATGGCAATCTCAAGGGCGGAGGAATAGCATTAAATGCGGAGCTTTTTTTATTGACGATAGAGAGTTTTGATTAATGGTAACACCAATGTGCCTTTACCAAAGAGTGCTGGAGGATTTTAGGAAGCAATGCAAATTTACAAGAGTGGTTGAATTTCAATATTGCTAGCCTGAATACTCAATTATCATATCGTGTCTCTTCCTTACTGTGGCGTGGAGCATTTGGAAAGAGCAAAACAAAAGGATCTGGAAAGGGGCCAGACTGTTCTTCTTGAGGAAGCCAAGGGCTACTTGGCATCTTGGCAGAGCTTTCATACTCGTTGCATGTCTAGAATTCCTGCTCAAGTGCTCATGAGCAGAGCCGGTCCAAAGTCCAAACATTTGTCGGGGCGAAATTTTAAAAAGGGTTCCTATATGAAAAATTAAAATTAAAATTTAATAATACTAAAAAATGATAATATTAAATCTACATTTACAAATCTACCGATATAATAAAAGCTAATAAAGTTAGGCCCTTAAAAGAAACAAAAAATGTTGGTGTAATTGTTTCATATTATTTTAATTTTAGTATTTTTTTTAATAATTTTTTCTTATTTACCCTCTATTATATTATTTTCTTCCCTTAAATAACCCCACATTCCGTTAGAATAGACTTTAGTAACGGAATATTACGTTAACTATTTATTATTCTTAACTTATTCATTAATTTCTATAAAAAGGTCTTAGGTTCAAACCTTATCTTAATAAAAGTTGGTATAATTGTTAAACATATACTATGAATATGTTAAAATTTATTTTAAAAATACAATATATATATATATATATATATATATTTTTTTTTTTTTGAATGCTACTAGCTCTATTACATTGTAGTATCTGTTCATATACTTTCTCAACCTACTGAAACACAAAGAGCTAATAACGCCTCCACTGAGGCGGTGGACTCACAACCTTCCTAATGGAAGTCCAACCCGGGTACCATTGGACCACATAGTCCTGGTAAAAAAAATACAATATATAGTTAAACATAAACTTTAATCAAATAATTAGCCCGACTAAATACATAGTATTCAAAGTTGAGCATCAAAGATTATAAATCAGAAAGAAAGGAACCTTGAAAATCGTTTTCTTGCATTTTTTAAGAAAACAAATTTAGTTTGAGTTTTGTTTTTTTTTTTTCCGTATAATTAATCTTTTTTTTGATTATTTAAAACAAAACTCAATATTTCAATTATGCATTTGCATTATTTGAATGATTTACGTTATTATTGTATTAATATTTTTTGTATATATTTCTATAATGGTATAATTGTACATTACTTTACAATTATTGTACTATTATTTTTTTATCGGACAAAATTGTTCTTACATCAATGTCAGACCTGTGCGACCAAACTACAAAGTTGTTGATCAGAAATACAACTATACCCGGACGGTAAACGGTATGACTATATTATTGTCCAAAGAATTGACAATATTGACATCTCATTGACTTCAATTGAACAAGTTTACACATTATTCTCATAATTTTATCAATACATGAAAACTTTTAAAAAAATTTATAAGTTAATTTTTAATATATCATTATAATAATATCTATTGTAACCATATATTTCGAATGATTTGTTATCATCCTCTATTGACAATAATTATAGCAATTTTCTTTGACAAACTCGAAACTCCCAAAACAATTTATCTCAGCAACGAATGACAATTAAAAAAAATGATTTTATTGTTGTGGATGAAAAGTAAGTATCCCACTTTATTACTCATATTAAATTGAATAAATTAGTAGCTACAACCAAAAATAACACATGCAATCTTTAATTTAGAATTAGATGTCTATAATGCCTTTATTCAAAAAATTTGATTCAGTATCAAAAAATTAAAACATAGATATTATTTCATTAGTTATATTATCTTTATTTTCTACAATTTAAAGACTCCTTACCTTCAATTTCATTATTTAATTATATTCACTACAATGTCCATTGTCTTCTTTTTTACAATATCTTGTAATTAAATATTAAAGTTATAATACAATATATGTTATATATTTATTTACCAAATATTTTATTAATACCAAGAAAAAAATAAAAAAAAAAATTTGAAATCAATTATATTAACTACTTTAAGATGATTTGTTGACAAAGAAGGTATTCCAAGAAATTGAAGCATGAAACTATCTCATAACATTTTTGGATTACATCATATTTGTTCACTTTAAAGGTAAATCATATATATACATACATACATACATACTTACATATATATATATATATATATATATATATATATATATATATATATATATATCACCATTAGGTATGCATAAATGCACCATATATATATATATATATATATATATATATATATATATATATATATATATATATATATATATATATATATATATATATATATATACGGAAGGGATCAGGTGCATTTGTGGCATCTCGTGCGGCAGATTAATGTGCGTGAGTGTGTAATGTTAATGTGCGTGAGTTTTGTACTTAATGTGTCTGAGTATTGTGCTTAATGTACGTGAAGTTTGTGCTTAATGTGCGTGACTTGAGTTCAGAATTACGAGCTTAGAAGGAAGCAGAACAGAAAGAGAAGGTGGGTGAAGCTTTTCTGATTGTGTGTGAATGGATGGATATATGTGAACGCACATATGGTTGTTCTGATTTTGTGTTAAAAACAAGACAAAATCCATTCCCCCACCACTTCAAAACAAAAAACAAGAAGAAAATGCAGCAGTGGATGCGCATAATTTCAAAGCAGTGGATGAAGAACACACTCACGCACATTAAGCACACAACTCACGTATCTTAGGCACAAGACTCGCACACCTTAAGTACAAAACTCACGCACATTAACATTACACACCCACGCACATTAAGTACAAATCTCAGGCACATTAAGCACAATACTCACGCACATTGAGTACAAACCTCACGCACATTAATCAACCGCACAACCGCACCGGAACCTTACACTATATATATATATATATATATATATATATATATATATATATATATATATATATATATATATATATATATATATATATATAAATGATTTAAAATGTATTAATTTTTACTACCTTATCTAATTGTATTCCTTAAATAAATAAGGAATTTTTCTATGCACAAGAACTCATTCAATAATAATGGTTGAACCGAAAGTACCTCAAGCAGAAGATCTAAAGGACTGGTATGCTTTTATGTGAATAATAATATGTAAATGACAATTAGATCATTATCTTACGTAGCTACATTTAAAACTCATTATTAAAGATGCCAAAATAGAGCGCAATAGAACATAGTGACGCACTTGACACATCGAAAAAATGCCGAGACAGAAACAATGCTGCAATCAGTCTTGCAAATATAGAAAATGAAGAAATTTCAAAAATAGTCCCCGTTGCAACATTCATTGATCTTGTATGTAAAATAATATTAATCCTAATTAAACTTTTGTTAACACTAATTCAACAAATTTTTAAAATAGTAATAATAATAATAATAATAATAATAATAATAATAATAATAATAATAATAATAATAATAATAATAAACAAAAATAATTTAAACATAGACCACTGTGTGGCTAATCATCAGATGCACAAGGGGAAAGCTGAAAATAGAAATAAACATAGACAACGGTGTAGCCAATCACCGGATGCACAAGGGAAAGTCAAAAGTTCATAGGAAAAAAATAGATAATGATTTTACCTCACCAAAGAGTTGTCCATGATAAACAAACCTTGAATGAAACTAATCACTTACAAGTTTTATTTGTAAATTAATATATTAAATGTATAATAATTCATAACAATACTATTTCAAACAATCTCAAAATAATTTACAATTCAATAAAATACTAATTAAAACCCTAAATTCAACAATAATATTTAAAATAATGATTTAATTCTATATAGTGTCATCCGAATATAGTGGTTTTGTTACGTTTAGTATTAAACTTTAAAATGAACCATTCATGATCCTTCAACTTTCAAATTAATACCATTTGTGGTCCAAGTTAACCACCAATGTTCCTTCAACTTTCAAAATTTAACCAGTCGGTCCTCTTAGAAGGACCATAGATGGTTAAATTTGAAATATATTAACATTAATTTACAAAATTCAAAATAAATTAATCAAAATATAATAACAATAATTCCTAAAATACACAATAGATTTTCAAATTCGAAATATATTAATCAATAATACCTAAAATACACAATAATTCTTAAAATTTGAAATATATTAAAAATAATTCCTAAAATTCAAAATATATTAATTCAAAATATATTAAAAACCATCGTTATATGTTTCGCGTTTTATGTTATTTTTTTAATAGTAAAATTAAAAATTTGTGATTACCAACCTCAATTGACCAATTTGATTAAAGGTTGCCCCATTAAATACATTTTGCAATTAAATTCGTTGTTGGCACATCAAGCACGGTTTGTCCTAATGGATGAATTTGAGGTCCATTGACTTAAAATCGTATTGAAAATTATTTATCTGAGCCATTTTCCTTTTCTTTTTCATTTACAGTTTATACTTGTATTTATTTGGAGATTTATATTTTTTTTGAGGGGTAAAACACAACTTTATTAAATTAAATTCTCAATACAAGAAGGAATAGATGAAAACCAAGAGAGTGAACCAGTTTGGGAACGAGCTGCTCTTGCTAGTGCATAAGGCAGCTTATTCACTGGTCTAGGGATGAAACAAATAGACACAACCTCTAAGTGTCTTCGACAACTCCTACAATTATTTATTACGCAACCGACATAAGATGAATCAAGCATAGCTCCATTATTGAAACCGCATACCAACTGACAATCTGAAAAAACCTTGATCTTCATAAAATCGCAATCCTTTGCCCAAGACAGAGCTTGTTTAACAGCCATAGCTTTAGCAAAATGAACATCGTGTGAGCAACGAAACGCAGGTTTACAAATAGGGAACACTTTAGTACTTTTAATTTTTGAGTGAAGATAAAAATTTACCATCACTATCTGAATGACTGTACAAAAAAAAAAAAAAAAAGCATCTTATAAATTTATTCAATAAAAGATTATAATAAAATAAATCAACTTAGTTAGATCGAGATTGCCCATTAAATATATTTTCCCATAAAAGACGTTGGTACGTCAATGTTTTTATGGACGAATTTGAGGTCCATTGACTAAAAAGAAGTATTATATGAAAAAGGTTTTGTAAAATTTTCATTAAAAATAGTGAAGTAATAAGTGTGCTCCAGTTTTTCCAACATAGTACATTAGTACCCCAGACCCCACGGATTAAAAGCTGCCTTTTACTAAGTTAATGGATTCAGTATTTGATAAGATTTTTTATTTTAATAATCCAACATTTTCAATTTTGCTATAATATATCAACCACAACTAACTGGTCAATGTTTTCAATAACAGCTTAGGTTTTCAATGGAATTCAAACTCCATCTAAACATTGAAAGCAAGATTAAGAGACCTTTTAAAAACCTGAAAAACAACTTTTAAAAGTGTTTTTTTATATTTTTTCTGGTTTGGATAATAAAAAAACATAGAGATATTTTTTCTGGTTTGGATAATTTGTATTCTTGAGCTCTATATATACTCTGATCTTTCCACCCAGTCCCAGTGCACTCAGTATAATAAAGTTTTTATCTTCTCCACAAAATGAACTCCTCCCTATTTTGTTTATATGCCATATTTGCCTTCCTCTGCAAAGCTTCCTTCTCCCTGCCCGGAAATGTTTCTGATCACCGAGCATTACTTTCATTCAAGGACAACATCATCGGAGATCCTCTTCAATCATGGAATGAGTCTACCCATTGCTGTAATTGGGTTGGAATAACTTGTGGTCGCAAACACCAACGAGTTGTAACAATCCATATGAGGTCGAGCAATCTTCAAGGCTCTTTGTCCCCTGCAATTGGGAACTTGAGTTTTCTTAGAGAATTGTGGCTTGACAACAACACTCTAGCAGGTATAATTCCTAAAGAGTTGGGTAGACTTAGAAGATTAAGTGTGTTGGTTCTGGAAAGTAATGTATTTTCAGGTGAAATTCCAAAAAACCTTTCACATTGTGTTAGTCTAACAGATTTTTTTTTGGGAAAGAATAATCTAACGGGTACATTTCCTTTGGAGTTTGGATCACTGTCCAAACTTGAGTACCTTTCGCTTAACACAAACCACTTGATGGGAGAGATACGTGCTTACGTAGGCAATTTTTCATCACTCAAGGTACTTTCTTTTTATGGAAATAATTTCAAGGGAAAAATTCCTACTTCATTTGGATGCCTGCAGAAAGTTTTATTTATTGGTCTAGGCAATAACTACCTGAGTTCTACCATTCCCATATCCATTTTCAATCTCTCATCATTGGTAACTTTTGATGTATCAGAAAATAAACTTGAGGGATATCTTCCTTCAAATTTAGGCTCTACCCTTCCAAATCTACAGCATTTTGATATTGGTTCTAATCTTTTAAGAGGAAGACTTCCTATCTCAATGTCAAATGCCACAGCAATAAACTCTTTTGATGTTTGTAATAATGATTTTTATGGAGGGGTACCGTCATTTAGTGGACTTAGCCTAAAGTTTTTTTCAATATATGATAATCCACTTGGTAATGGAAAATCCACTGATTTGGATTTCATGTCATCTCTTCTCAATATTACTGCTACACTAGAGGTCCTGAATCTTGAGAACTGCAATTTTGGAGGGGTTTTGCCCAGATTCAATGCAAACTTTTCAAGTCTGGAGGAGTTTCTCATTGGAGAAAATGTCATAAGTGGTACTATTCTCACTGAAATTCGTTTTCTTGTTAACTTACAATACCTAGACTTATCAGAAAACCAGCTAGGCGGTACTATGCCAAGCTCATGGGGAAGCCTTCAACAACTCATTGGTTTAAACCTTGAAGGAAACAAATTGTTTGGTGAGATTCCAATTTCTTTGGGAAATCTTTCTATTCTTAGTGAGCTTTACCTACCATTCAATGAGTTGCAAGGTACAATACCGATAAGTTTTGGAAATTTTAAATTTTTGATGGAATTAGATCTTTCCAGAAACAAACTCCAAGGAAATTTTCCCAAATTTTTCCTCACATCACTTGTGTATTTAGACCTCTCTCACAATCAATTTACAGGTCCTCTTCCTGTAGAGATTGGTGGGTTAAAAAATTTGGTGTCACTAAACCTCTCAAACAACATGTTCTTAGGCACACTTCCAAGTACCATTGGTGCACTGAATAGCTTGATTGAACTCAACATCAATCATAATCTTTTCCATGGATTTATCCCTCCTTCTTTCAGTTTTTTAAAAAGCCTAGAAATTTTAGATCTATCTTGTAATAACCTCACAAGAGAAATACCAGAATTTCTAGGTAAACTTCACTACTTGAAGCGGTTGAATTTATCATTTAACCATTTGGAAGGTGAGATACCTACTGAAGGGATTTTTAAACACAAGACTGAAGTTGAGCTCGTTGGTAACAACCTTTGTGGAGGTATTCCACAATTTGGGTTGCCAACATGCCCAAGAGAAGGAGAGAGACAACATCTGTCCCATATTCAAAAGTTGGCAATTTTAATTTCGAGTGGGACTTTGATTCTGCTCATAATTGTGTCTCTCAGTGTGTTCATTTACAAGCAGAAGAACAAGCAGCCTTTAACGTTGGATGCAACAATAGAGTTCATGCCTAAGTTGTCATATTGGAGTATCCAGAAAGCAACTAATGAATTTTCTAAATCTAACATAATTGGTTTTGGAAAATTTAGCACGGTTTACAAGGGCATTCTTGATGGTAGTTTGGGAATAGTTGCAATTAAAGTGTTCAAGCTTCAAGTGAGAGGAGCATCCAAGAGCTTTTTTGCAGAATGTGAAGCATTGAGGCAAATTAGGCACCGAAACTTGGTAAAAATTTTGACCACTTGTTGTAGCATCGACCATGAGGGTAATGACTTCTTGGCCATTGTTTATGAGTATATGATCAATGGTAGTCTGGACAATTGGTTGCACAATCACTCAAAAGACACAGGAGAGGATAATGATTCAAAGAGTTTGAACTTGTTACAGAGGGTAAATATCGCAATTGATGTGGCAAATGCACTTGATTATCTTCATAATCAATTGGAGACAGGTTTAGTACATTGTGATTTGAAGCCAAGCAATATTTTGTTGGATGGAGACTTAGTTGGTCACGTGGCTGATTTTGGAATAGCAAAGTTTCTTCTCACGGAAGTTACACTTGCATCTTCATCTAACCAAGTGAGTTCATCTACAGGAATTAAAGGGACTTTTGGATATGCAGCTCCAGGTAGGCTATTCTACTTAAAACTTTTGTGAGTGAATCGATCAATTCTATTTAAACATTAAAAATTTTAGAGTTTTTTTTTTTTTTTTTTTTTTTTTTTTTTTTTTTTTTTTTTGTGAAACACTAGTAATGCTTGAATTTGAATTTTTTCAGAGTATGGGATGGGAAGTGATTTGTCAACATTTGGAGATATGTATAGCTATGGGATCCTTTTGCTAGAAATGTTTACCAGTAAAAGTCCTACTAGTGATATCTTCAATAATGACTTAACTCTTCGTAACTATGTTAGAATGATGAGCATGCTTGAGCAAGTCACTGAGATTGTGGATCCAAAGCTATTCCACAAAGAAGCTAATGCAACACCTCAAAGTCTGGTACTTCAGAACCAGATAATAGAATGCCTTGTATTGATCTTTAAGATTGGAATAGCTTGTTCGGTGGAGTTACCTAGGGACAGAATGAGGATTGGCAATGCGGTCAAGGAGTTGCTTTCAATCAAAGACACCCTTGTGGAACTTGGAGACATTAGGACCATTCCTCGGTGAGTTAATTCATTTGTGACGCTCCTTAAATTATTACATTGAAAATTTTCAAGTGTTCCATCTAAACTAAAAGTCTAAATGGATAGATAGATTACACATTTATGTTTATATATTATATGCTAAACAAGTGTAATGTTTTTGTTTCATGTCATATTCAATATTGGTCGATGTCATACTACCATTTTGGATCTATGAAAGTTAGAGCAGGCTGTATCATGCAATCTAGCAGTGGAGTTTGCAACTTCAACAATCCAATCAGCAAATCAGAGAGTGAGATCAAGCAAGGTAGCAGAGTGTGGGGATTGATTCATTCCTATTGTGCTTGATTGAGAATTTTATTTTATTTTATTTCGTTTGTGATGTTGGTTAATTTTGATGTTTTCAAGAGTTTGCTCCTCCCTTTTGTAGTTAATTAGTTTGAGAGTTTATTGCAAGTTCTTTTTCCTGCAAATTGCTTTTCTCCCTTAGTTTAGACAATGTTTCTCGCCTCTAGAGTTTACCGATAATTGCAATAGAAAAAAAAAAAACCTAGAATATCCACATGTAAGAACTCAAAGCAATTTGCAAGAAGTAGAAACATATGTGCTATTAGGAAAAGGAAAATGACTCATTTTCTGAGAACTATGCTTGCTAGTAGCATTAACATTCTTCATATTAAAAAATTAAAAAAAAAAATTACATTATACGAAATAACCAACGTCCTATATTATACCCTTCTTTTTTTTATATTTTTATTTGTGGGATACGACGTCGGTTTTTGTAGAAAATCAAAGTTAAATATAGTTTAAAGAAATTATAATTTTATTTATCATTTGTATATCGGTTTGTTGTCAAACCGACGTTAGATGTAACTTCTATAGTAGTAGTGATAATATCAAATATTATCTTAAATATATTTAAATATTTTAATAAAAATAATTCTTTTTTATCAAAATTTTAATGTCTACATTATGTTTTATGTAATTTAATTTTAATTAATCTATATTCAATATTAGTTTGTTTTAATCGTTTTGATAAAAATTTTCAAAAGATATAATTTATGTTTAACAATATAAAACTTATGAATAAGTATTTAACAAAATATATAAATATATAAAAATTAAATAAATGATACAAAATGAATTAACAAAAAAATTAGTAGCAAATAGGAATAAATGAATTAAACTAAGAATGGTGTAGATGAATAGTGTTGTGCCATATTTGGCACAACACTGTTCACCTGGCCATCAGCAAAATTTTACAGTTTTTTGCGTCTCCATTGGAGGCAAAATACACCATTTTTTGCCATTTTATAATTTTACCATTTCTCTTGAAGATGCTCTTAAGTCTTAGCTGACCAATTAAAAGTTTTATTATTATTATTATTATTATTATTATTATTATTTATTATTATTATTATTATTATTATTATTATTATTATTATTATTATTATTATTATTATTATTATTTTATTTTGTAAATTTGTGAACAAATTTTAAAATTATTATAAGTTTACCCTATTCATCTCAATATCTAGACTTATACTTAATCATGGACCATCATAATGTTATTAAATTTGACCCAAAAGAATTGATCTTTTAATTTCATCATATTAATTAGGAAAAATATATGAAAATGTCATTATACATAGATTGATACTAATAAAGTTGAAAATGTCATTATACACAGCTACTGGGCACGTTTTTATTTGACTTTTTCATTTTTTTTTAAAAAATTTGTTGTCAGTTTTGTTTTTTGTTTTTTGTTTTTGTTTTTTTTTTTCTTTTTCGTTTTCTTCCTTTTTTCTTGCTCTCCTCTCTCTTTTTTTAATGACGCTTTAAAAATCGTGAAAAAGTTTGAGCTGCGGTTTTTTTTTTTTTTTTTTTTTTTTTTTTTTGTAATGCTTCTAGGAGTCAGGACTGTCCTTAACTGAGAAGAAGGACAATTCCATCGAAACATATTTTGAGGTCTATAATCTTTGAATTTGTCTTTGTTAATCACTTAGGATGTGTTTGGTTGGCACATGAGAATTAAAATCGGAATGAGAATCTAATTAATACTTGATTATGGTGTATAGATTTGGTGAAAGTATTTTGCATATATATTTGGTGGTATTGTGTAACTGGAATGATTGTCAATATTTATGTTTGATTATGTATAACTCTATAATAGGAATAAAAGTTTTAAAAATACAAAAAAAAAAAAAATCAAGGAAATTGATCTTAATATAATAACGTCCAAAAACACCAAAATGAACAAAAAAGAAATTAAAACAAAAATCTAAAAACGTTAATCCAAACTTAAAAATCATATTAATAATAAGATAGATTGATACATTATTTAATTAGGGAATGTAATTTTTAATTGAATAAGTAATCAAATCCATAATTATGTTTTATAAAGTGGTTAATTAAATACTAACTATAATTTAAATTCCTATTCCTAATGTGTAAACTCATGAACCAAAACACTCTTAATTGTCTTTTTCTCACATATTTCCTTACCCCCAGAGACAATACATGTGCATCAGAATTGTGGCTTATGCCGTTGACCTTGACCGTTTAGATTCTACAATACTAATAAATTACTCTTTGTTCTTTAAAAACAGCTGGTCATAATGGCATGTCAAGCACGGCTTGTCCTAACGGACCATTTAAGGTCCATCGACTTCAAGTCATAACGAAAATAATTTTATATGAGATATCTCATTAGAAAAATACTACGCTAACTACTACTCTCTCACTTAAATTTTTGATGTTAATATTTTCTTCAAAATTTACATAATAAAAGTAACTTATCAATGGTGGTTATCGTGTCAAAGAGTAAAAATAAGAGATCAGAGTAAAAATCGAAAGCACATATGTACCAAAAGTACAACTAATGTTTTGCAACATTAAGATGCAAAACAACTCGATATTGACTTTGAGTTCTACATACTATGGGGACTCCAAAATACTACTTCATCAATTGTGAATAGCGAACTACTATTTGCAACAACATTTTAGGGTTGCAAACAGTAGCACCTTGTTGTTGTTCGCAGTCTCAAATTGTTATTGCAAATAATATTTCTTTGCATGATGCCTGTTAGCAATAAAAGTATAATCTTTTTTATATTATTAATATTAAATTTTTATTTTTTTATTTTATGCAACTTGTAATTATATTTTTAAATACTTTATTTGATCATCAATTCTTTTATTATAAATTTTATTGTTCAATATTGTTATGAATTTCTAATGAAATAGTTTTTTTTTTGTTGATGTTTATTTTATATATATATATATATATATATATATATATATATATATATATATATATATATATATATATATATATATATATATATATATATATATATATATATATATATATATATATATATATATATATATATATATATAAGTAATTAGCATATAAGTCTCAGCATATTATGGACAAAAATATTAATGTTGAGAATGCTCATGTGGGTGAAAAACTATATAATAAGAAGAATTTTATGATTATTATAAATGTTTTGTAAGAAAATTATAAATGATAAGAATCAAAATCATTGAAAGTTTGTATGGATGTATTCAAGTTAGAATTTCAATGACTTTTGTAGACTTTTTAAAATAAAAAGTTGATAAAAATCTATGAATGTTTTTTATATAGACTTTTATAGAGTCTTATAAAGTTTTAAAGAGTTTTGAACAACTCTATGAAAATCAATCAAATTTTATTAAAATCTATCATTTTAAAAATCTTTAAAACTCTACAAAAGTCATGATTGAATACACCCCGTGTAAGATAACTTAGCCACTCATGGCTAGATTAGCATTCATTACAATATCAAGAAGTTCACAAGCAACAAGGAAAGTAAAAGAAAAGGTGAAGAAATTGAAATTGCACCGTGAGTCTTGAATGCAAGATGTAACGTATATTTTTACTCGTTTTTTATGTTATGCACCAATTACGTTCATTAATTTAATTTGTTAAACAAATATAAATAATGAAGGCAGAAAGCATAAAATAAAGTAAAAACACAAAAGAATTGTTACGCAGTTCGAAGCGCTTCTCCTAGCTTGCGGGGCAACCCATGTCTGCCCAATCCACTATAGATGTTCACCAAAGGAGTATTACAAGAGGTAAGTACAAACGGCCTTCAGCCTTTACCACTACAACCCTTCCTAACACCTATTCAGAACTGAAACGCACATGCCACAATATTCTTCCAAATAAGCTTCAGCAGTACCAGGTACAGATCACGTAGCTCAGATTAAATACTCTTAGCAAATAAACAATATAGACAGTTTAAATTAGGTAGCTTTGTAGAGAAAGTATGCACTTCGAATAGCAGTTCTAAAATTGGCAACTTTCTTCTTTGAGTGGCTTCCTTTTATAGCAATGGATATGCATTACATTGATCCTTGAAATCAGCATCTCATAATCTTCATTAATCCAAAACCACACATTTTTTATTTGAATACCTCATTCCATGCGTAAGCTGACTTCCATACTAACTTCATCCACTCATCAAACCATACTTTAATTTTCTAATATAATACACACCACACTTTTTCACTTACCACTTCAATGCCAAACTGTAACAAATCCATGCAAAGATAAATTCCTTTATTAACACCAATTAACCAAGACCACTTGATTAATTTCTTCAAGCTTGATTAACAATCATATTCATAATGAGTATTTTCTTCATAATTTCGAACACCTCCGAATAAACTCATGCTGTAGAAGATAAAGACATACCTTTTGATATGAGACGGTCCATGGTCCATAGGTTAATTCCAATATAAATTTTGATTATTTTGTCAATTAAATTAGCCAACATAAAAGGGTCTAACGTGTATCATTTGTACACTTACAATCTTCCCCTTTGGCAATTTATTTTGGCAAAAACTAAGACATATATACTTAGGGCAAAGAGCTAATAGTTAATTCAAATAATTTCATTAAAAATAGCCCTTAGTATATGTTCTTGACAAAAAGATCCTATGATTTAGAATTTATCAAAAATTACCAAGACACATTGGACCGTGCTCCATCCATAAGACTTCATACTCAACAAGTAAGCTGTATAGAGATATCTTCCAACAAAATTCCAATGTCTGAAAGTCGCTCAATAATAAGAGAAGCCTAGAAAACCCGAAAGAGAAATTATCCAGATTTCCAAACATATAATTCTCCCCCTTATTTCAACCATACTCCCCCTTTTGCCAATAAATTGACAAAGGTGAACATCTATGAACTTGAAAACAATTTTAACAAATAACATATAAGCACAAGACAAGTTAGAGCAGATTAAGTAGATAACACATACCAAGTAAAAAACGCATTCAAGCACAAATTCGTAGCAAATAACACAAAAAACACACAATTGTGTCACTCAAGTAGACATATAAAAGCACACAATTGGGTCACTCAAGAAGACAGATTGGCAAATAATACAGTAAGCACATTCAGATAAAGCACATTTACGCACAGATTCATATAAAGCCAAGTCAAGCATAGATTCCCACCAGATAGCACGGTCATGTAAAGCATATTCAGCCAGAGATTCAAATAGATCAAAATCAGGCACAAATTCATATAAATCAACTTCAGGCAAGAATTCATAACAGTTACCACAATAAGTACACAAGTAAACACAGATACGGTCATGACCGGACCAACAAAAACACATTCACAGAGTAACACAGGAGAATACAAATATTAAACAAATTGCATCAAATTTTCATTCAAGTAACCATAGAGAATTCAAAGATTCAACTCAAGAAACACCAATAAAATAACCTAAGCAAAAATAGGTTTACCAGTTCAAAAGCACTCAAAACAACGCAAGTAGAACATTTAGTAAACACATAGAAAATAGTCAAGAACAAAACGCAAAGAATTAACCCGCAGTTTAGTAAACACATAGAGTAGTAGGCAACAAAAAGGACTAATTGCGAGAAAATAAAAAAAAAAAAGATAAAATAGAGGGAAAATCAATCATAGACACACTCCAAATAAAACATATATGCAGTGTGAGAGCATGTAGGAACAGAACCTTAATTCAAAAGATAATTTCTTTGATCCTAAAACAGATCCTATCACAGATGCAGAATATTACACTAGCAAAGATGAAGAAATGTCAAGATTTGATGAGTGCAAGGATATTGAAGTAGAGGGCACCAAATTAGGTAAAGGAACACATAAAGACTCAGCTTTAGACATAGGAAAGTTTGCAGGTATTTCACATGACACATTAGACAGTGACACCCTAAAATATTCATGAAATCAACAAAAGGAATTAGAGAGTAATGAACCTGTAGACCTTATCACCAAAGATGATGGCAAAATTACTTTTGAAGATGGATGATTTATTGTGGAAGCGTGTTGGAATGTCAATGTCGTCTTGATCAGTGTCAGATTTTGATTCTGGTTCTAGGTCAGGTTCAGATGGCGTGGGTGATTCTGGATCTGGTTCAGGAGTTTCAGGATCAGGAGTTTTATTTAGAAAGGTTTGCGTCAGGTTCTATCACTGACACAAGTTGTGAAACTTCAACAATATCATTCAGTTGATCATCAATTACAACATTTGTAGACTCCATGATAGTCTTGGTCACTTTGTTGTATACACGATATGCATTGATGTTTGTTGAATAACCGGGAAAAATCCCCTCGTCACTTTTTAGTTCAAATTTTGCAACAGGATTTCTATCCTTCAAAATAAAACATCGTGAGCCAAAAATGTGAAAGTATTTAATATTCGATTTCTTACCTTTCCATAATTCATACGGTGTTTAACTTGTGCCTGGCCGAAGATAGACTCGATTGGGATATGACATGCGGTGTTTACAGCTTCTGTCCAGAATTTTTGAGGTAATCCTTTGGCGTTGAGCAGGACTCGTCCATTTCTTGAATGGTGCGATTTTTCCATTCAACGACTCCGTTTTGTTGAGGTGTCTTTGGTGCTGAATACTCGTGGGTAATTCCTGATTGATTTCAAAAGGCATCGAACAAGTTGTTGTCGAATTTCCATCCGTGATCACTTCGAATTCGAATAATAGGTTCATTTCTTTCCTTTTGGAGTTTCAGTCCCAGCGTTTTGAAAGCTTCAAGTGCTTCGGATTTTTCCCTGAGAAAGATTACCCACGAAAAACGTGAAAAATCATCAACACATACCAGTATGTATTTCTTACCTCCAAAACTCTCTGTTTGAGTAGGACCAATGAGATCCATGTGGATTAGTTCTAGGCAGTGACTCGTGTTTATGGTATGTTGAGCTGGATTAAATGATTTGGTCTATTTCCCATCTTGGAAAGCACCACAAATGGTTGATTTGACTTTCATCTTGGGTAAACCACGAACACCTTCTATCTTGATTAGTTTATCAAGTAGTCTGTAACTCAGATGCCCCAGTTTTTGGTGCCATAGCTCAGTTTCATCTATGCTAGTCCTGCAACAGAAGCTATGTTAGTTAGAATATAGCAATTGTCAATTGACCTTTTACCTTCCATAACGCATTGATTTGTTTTGTCCAGGACACTGCAGTTATTTTTGGTGAAGCACACGTTCCAGTTTTGGTCACATAGTTGACTTATACTTATGAGATTTGCGTGAAGTCCAATGACTAGCAATACTTTTTCTAGTTTTGGCAGGCCAACTAAATTTAGCGTGCCTATGCTAGTGACCTGACCTTTAATACCGTCACCAAAGGTAACTTCACCTTTGCTTGCATTTACGTTACTTAGAAATTTGGCATTTCCTGTCATGTGATTGGAACACCCGCTGTCAAAGTACCATTTCTCTTCTTTTCCTGCACTTTTAGAGTGAAAAGAGACAAACGAAATATAGTCAGTCTTTTTAACCCAAATCTGTTTTGTGAAGGGTTGGATGTTCTTGTGTCTGAACTTCTCGATTCTTTGATCCTTGTAGAAGTAGTAGCATTCGGGTCTGGTATGACCACGCAACCTGCAATAATGACATACGGGGTTATAGAGTTTGTACTGTTGCTTGTTTGACCTTACTATACCACTGTTATGTTTCGTTGAGCTGGATTCAGGAATGTCTCCTATATCAGGTCCAGACGCTTTGACGAATACCATTTTATCCTTTGAGTTGCTTCCGGTGAAACCCAAACCAATTTTGCAGAAGTTTTTCTTCCGGAATCAAGGATTTTGTCAAGTGTTGAAGCGGTGTCCATCATTTGGATTTGTCGTTTGTAGGTGCTTAGCTCCTGCTTCAGGGTCTGTACCTCCTGTTTCAGTCTCTCTTCTCGGGTAGATGCCTCTTTAAGAAGCAGATCCCTATCAGCTATTTGAGTTTGATACACTTTACTAGCATTTGTTACAATCTCTATCTCACTAGCCAATTTGCAATTTTCTTTTCTTAGGGCTTCCCATTTGGGGCACAACTTATTAAACTCAACTTCAAAAGATAAAGCATTTAATTCTAAATCTTTCGCTGAGACATATTCACCTCCCACTGAGTCAGCTCCTTCTTCAAGTTCTGAACATCCAGCAACACGGTGCAGTAAAAGCAACAAAATTACCCGAGATTTCTTTGACATCAGATCCAGTTGTTTCAACGTCAGGCTCGCCGTCACTCCAGGTAATGGTTGACATAAACTTTTTGCGTCTAAGGTAGGTGGCACATTCTGCTTGTACATGTCCAAAGCCTTCACATTCATAGCACTTGATTCCTTTATTGTTAGGTTTTTCTTTGGATTGTCCTGGACGTGAGACAGACTGCTTGAAGTTTGACGAACCTGCCCAAGGGCCAGTTTTGGACAATGTTGCTCCTCTTTGTCGATTTCTGTTGCGTGAATTTTTGGATACCTGTTTCAAAATTTTAGAAAACTGTTTAGTCAAAAAGACAACTGTATCATCACCTGTTTCGTCTGAATCAGATACAACATTATTTTCTTCAGCGGCAAAAGCTACATTTTTTTGTTTTTTCATTTTCGTGTGATCAGTTAAAATTTCCATTTCATAGGTTCTGAGATTTCCCATTAATTGAGTAACAGTTTTGTTCTCCCAGCCGTCGTGTTCCTGAATAGCCGTGACTTTCATTCTGAACCTCGGGGGTAAGGATCTCAGTATTTTCTTAACAAGCTTTGCTTGCGAGAACGGTTCACCAAGGACCATTGTACGATTCGCCAGTTCTTGTACACGTGTGTGAAAGTTGATGATAGTTTCATCCTCATTCATCCGAAGCTCTTCGAAATCAGACTGGACAAGCTGCAGCTTTGATTGTTTCACCGACGTAGTTCCTTCGTAAGTTGACTTAAGAGCTTCCCAGGCACCTTTAGCTGAAGCAATACCTGCAACTATAGAAAACTGACTTTCATGCATAAGAGAGTAAATCGTATCTAAGGCCTTATCATTGTTCCCAGCGTTAGTTATCTCGGTTTGAGACCACTCAGTCTCAGGTTTAGCTACTTCTGTTCCGTCAGTGCTAGTACTGGGTTTGGTGGGATGAGTCCAACCTGACACCACAGACCGCCACACGGCTTCACCTCGAGCTTTTAGGTGTGTACGAGTGCGAGCCTTCCAATAGGCGTAGTTGTTGCCAGTCAGCTGGGGAAGAATTTTAACACGATCCATTCTATAACACTCAACAACCCGTGAGATTGAACAAATTAACATAATAAAGAAAAGCAATAAAAGCCGCTGAAATCTTGAGTTCAAGAGGCACGGAATAGCCAGATCGACAGACTAATAAATTAAGTCTGCAGGCTCTGATACCAATTAAAAATATACGTTACATCTTGCATTCAAGACTCACGGTGCAATTTCAGAAATTATCCTAAATCTCTCTTGTTTTTCATCTTCCTCCAAGGTGATTTGTACCTCTTGATGTGTTTTTCTTCTCTTCTCTTGCTCCAAAACGCAACTTCTTAGTCCTTAGGGTTGAGGGAAGATGGATTTTTTTATAGATGGAGCTCAATAGGAAGATATTAGGGAGTTTCCGCACAACTTTAATTCCAAATTCAGTTCAGAATTTTCGACGTGTCGAGTCAAAATTCAACGCGTCGAGTTTCAACATCAATCTTCGCATAAATTTCTGGAAGTTTTCGACACTTCAAGTTTGTAACTCAACGCATTGAGCTTTTTGCTGCATCATAGGTTGTAGCCTTCGATTCTTCTTTCCAATGGCGCAAGAATCGCCTGAATCAGACATTCCTAGCATGAGATATGATCAAATTTTAAGTTGCCGCCAAATTCAGCGGAAATTACAACTCTTTGGTCTTTTGCTCCACTTTTCCCTTGTTTTGTTCTTGTGATCAAATCCATTGAAAGTACCACTCTTTGGATCTCTTTGAATCATTTTAGCCACCTGCTTAACTTCACATTGACTCCCATTGACTTGAGATTCACTCAAAATGCTTGGAAAAGTAAAAGATTGTCTTCAAATCAATATTTATGCACCTAATGATATAAACAAATGAATTAAAGCACATTTTGCATTAAATTAAAGTATCTTTCACTCAAAATAGGCCTATATATGGGGCAGAATCATGGACATAAACAAAGTTATCAACGGGCAGAATCTAGACAAAGATTTATAGGATTTATAGTGTCAATGATTGACAAACTCTTCTTTTTCTCTTAATATGATTTTTTATTTTGTTTAGATATTGAAGATCTTTCATTGGGATGACGATTTTGCCCCTAAAGTATAAAATCCGAACATTTCACTGTCAATTTGTCCGAAAGGATAAAAACTGAAAAAATCTCAAAGTTAGACAACAAAATTGAACTAATTTAAAATTGTGCACCAAAAATGATAATACTTTAAAAATTGGATGTGGTATTTGGCGCAAGTGTTGAGATTATGATTTTGAATGCAAATGAAATGTATTGTGTGGATCATACTATCAAATAATGTACATTCAGTATACAAACAATGTATTTTTAGTATATTAAAAATGTACACTGTATTTAGGGAAAGTACATTATTTGAGTACTGAAAGTATATTATTTTGTATGATGTACATTCATTACACGAATGATGTGCCTCCTTGATAAGTGGCTTGACTCATGTTGGCACAAAATCCTTGAGTAGGTTGTTGAGGAACATGATTAGTGGGGTTGAATATATAGCAATTTTCCACAAAGTGATTCCCACCACAAAAGGAGCACCATTGGGGTTGTGATATGAATGCTTGAGAGGTGTCTTCTTGAAAATATTATTGACTTGAGATAACAAAATTTTGAAAATGATCTTGTTGTTCTATTCCTCCAAAGACTTGGTTCCTATTCCAATAACTAATCTCATAACCATGGGAGGAAGAGTAGAACGGTGGCATAGCTCTTTGAAATTCATATCCATCCATACACAAAAGAAAATTATTAATAAAGATAGAAAAATAAATAAATTAATTAATTAAAAAAATAATCCGTAATGGATTAGAATCCTAGAATAAAATTTTCACTAATGTCAATACTTACACGCCACTTTCCTGGCAACGGTGCCAATTTGGTTGCTGTATATTTCTCAAACAAATAATTACTCGAAGTATGGGGTTATCGATCTACATGGAAGCGGCGCGTATCAAGCAATAGCTACCAATCTATTCATGAGAAGCTAATCCTATCGAAAAGAGTGATTGATCAAAAGTATAACTAATCAAAAGAAAACAAAGTAGCAGGCTGATGAAGGCAATAAAGGAAGAATGAGATTCCTAGGATTCAAGTGTTTAATCACATATATAGTGCCAAACTATAGTGCAATATTTAATCTAGGTATAAACAAGTGTGTGAATGCAAACAATGGAAGGAATTACTCTCGTGTTGGGTTGGGCTTCCCTCCTATGTGGTAAATAGCTCATGTTTGGACCAAGCCAATTTGTATCCACTATAATTTTTGTTGGACCTCCACTCATCTTGAGCCCTAATTATTATTACTATTATATATTTATATTTATATATAGTATATAATTAGGAATATTGAATTAAGGAATATATATGTTTATGGAGAATTGGAAACAAGGTGAGGTGGCAGCATCTTGTGAAAAGGAAACCAAATTTATTTCTTTTGGCTAAGTTGAGAAAAAGGAAACAACTTTCCTTTGTTTTTGAATGCATTCTCCCATATATATATGTTTGGCAGTGGAAGAAACGTGCTAGCGTGCTGCGAACCCTTTTGCTTCATCTTTCATTATTCTGTTCGACAGACAGAGAGACGAGAAGGGTGGTGAGGTATGCCAATTTCTTGGGTATTTTCTTCATCAAATATTTTGGAGGTCAGCTTATTTGTTCCAGGCATCTTTTGGGTATTCTCGTACTATTTGTATTCTTTTCATCTTGCTTGTGGTGGTTAAATATTTTAAGTACGAGTTGGTATTCTGTTTAGGCCTGTGGAATATAATAGAAGTCTTTGGCCTAGAATTATTGCATTTGATGATTTGTGGATGTTTGTCTCGTGTGGTAGACTGAAACTTTGTACCCAGGATTTATTATAGTGGATTATTTGGTTGGTGGTGGTCCCGTGGTTTTTTCCCCGATTTGGGGTTTTCCACGTAAATCTTGTGTCTCTTGTTTTCATATTTATTTTTGACCGTTTTGTATCCTCTCGTATTTGTGCACTGTGTCGGGTCTGTGATTTTCATTGTCACAGGAAGTGGGACTTTCCCAACAAAGTGGTATCAGAGCCCTGGTTGTTGATTGGGTACATTTGACATGGAGACAAATATGAGTAATATGGTACGATTGAATGGTAGAAATTATCACATTTGGAAGGCCAAGATGAAGGATCTTCTGTTTGTGAAGAAATTACATCTACCTGTGCTTGCAACTGCAAAGCCAGAAAGCATGTCAGACGAAGAGTGGGACTTTGAGCACCAACAAGTTTGTGGTTATATTCGCCAATGGTTTGAAGATAATGTTATGAATCACATTATCAACGAGACACATGCCAGAAGCCTATGGGATAAACTTGATACCCTTTATGCTTCCAAGACGGGCAATAACAAATTGTTTTTGCTAAAACAGTTGATGAATCTAAGATTCAGGGAAGGTACATTGATCAATGATCATGTCAATGATTTTCAGGGTGTTCTTGATCAGTTGTCTAGCATGGGCATCAAATTTGAGGATGAGGTACTTGGTCTCTGGTTGCTTAACACTTTACCTGATTCTTGGGAAACACTTCGGGTTTCTTTGACCAATTCTGCTCCCAACGGTGTTGTGACCATGGAGTATGTCAAGAGTGGTATCTTGAATGAAGAGTCAAGAAGAAGATCTCAAGAAACCTCCACTTCTCAGTCAGATATTTTGGTTACAAATGATAGGGGGAGAAACAAACAAAGGGGTCAGAAAGGTAGAGATAAAAGCAGAAGTAAGTCAAGGTCATGGCACAAGGATGTTGAATGTTATCATTGTGGCAAGAAGGGTCACATCAAGAAAAATTGCTTCAAGTTGAAAAGGGAACAGAAGCAAGACAAGAAAGATGATCACACAGAGAACCAGGTTGCAATAGTAAGAGCAGATTTGCTTCTTGCTTGTGATGAGAATGCCGTCAACGTTGCATGCCATGAGACAACTTGGATTGCAGATTCAGGCGCATCTTACCATGTTACACTAAGGAAGGAATTCTTTACTTCATATACTCCAGGTGACTTTGGAGAGCTAAGAATGGGTGATGATGGTCAGGTGAAGGTGATTGGTACCGGTACAGTTTGTCTTGAGACCAGCAATGGCACAAAGCTAGAACTTAAAAATGTAAAGCATGCACCGGGTATCAGACTGAATCTCATTTCTACAGGAAAACTCGATGATGATGGTTTCTGTTGTTTCTTTGGTGATGGACATTGGAAAATCACTAAAGGCTCGCTGGTCATTGCACGAGGTAACAAGTCTTCTAACTTGTACTCTTTACAAAGCTCTATTTCTGGTGATTCAGTGAATGTGGCAGCAAAAGAATGTGCATCAGAATTGTGGCATAAACGACTTGGCCACATGAGTGTGAAGGGGATTGATTACCTTGCCAAGAAGAAGAAGCTTTCAGGAGTAAAGGAAGCTAGATTGGACAGATGTGTTCATTGCTTGGCAGGGAAACAGAAAAGAGTTTCTTTTATGAGCAATTCTCCTTCGAAGAAGCCGGAGCCACCTGAGTTGATACATTCTGATGTGTGTGGACCAATGAAGGTTAGATCACTTGGAGGTGCATCTTACTTTGTGACATTCATTGATGATTATTCTAGGAAACTCTGGGTTTAGACTTTGAAGCACAAAAGTGATGTGTTTGGTGTGTTTAAAGAGTTTCATGCCCTTGTTGAGAGACAGACAGGGAAGAAATTGAAGTGCATCTGTACTGATAATGGCGGTGAGTACCGTGGCCATTTGATGAGTATTGCAGAATGCACGGTATTAGACATCAGAAAACTCCTCCTAAAACTCCTCAATTAAATGGCTTATCAGAGAGGATGAATCGGACAATTATGGAGAGAGTCAGATGTATGCTTGATGACGCAAAGTTGCCTAGTTCTTTTTGGGCAGAGGCAGTTTCCACAGCTGTTCATGTTATCAACTTATCTCCCGTTATTGCTTTGAATAATGAAGTTCCTGATAAGGTTTGGTGTGGAAAGGAAGTTTCTTATGATCACCTCAAAGTCTTCGGTTGTAAGGCATTTGTGCATGTCCCAAGAGATGAAAGATCTAAGTTGGACTCGAAGACTAGACAGTGCATTTTCATTGGTTATGGTCTTGATGAATTTGGCTACAAGCTGTATGATCCAGTTGAGAAGAAGCTTGTGAGAAACCGTGATGTAGTGTTCTTTGAAGATCAAACCATTGGAGATGTTGACAAAGTGAGAAAGCCAGAATCTCAAGACAACGGAAGTTTGATTGACTGTGAGCCTGTTTCCAGCAAAGATACACATGATGCTGATGAGGTTCAAGAGAATGGGCAGAACGGTGATCTTGTACCAGACAATCAGGATGATACAGTTGATGTGGATGGTCATGTTGATGATGTTGTGCACCAGGAACAAGAAGTTCCTTCGCAGGTTCCAGTTGATCCTCCTAGAAGGTCTAACAGGGAACGAAGACCATCTACTCGGTACTCTTCCAGTCAGTATGTGTTATTGACTGATGGGGGAGAACCTGAGTTCTATGAAGAAGCTATGGAGAGTGAGCAAAAGAGAGAATGACTTGAGGCTATGCAGGATGAGATGAGTTCCCTATATGCAAATGATACCTTTGAGTTGGAAAGGGCACCAAAGAACAGGAAAGCTTTGAAGAACAGGTGGGTCTACAGATTGAAACATGAAGAGGGCACTTCAGTTCCACGATTCAAAGCTCGACTGGTGGTGAAAGGTTTTAGCCCGAAGAAAGGTATTGATTTTGATGAAATTTTCTCTCCTGTTGTGAAATTTTCATCCATTAGAGTTGTGTTGGGTCTAGCAGCTCGTTTGGATTTAGAAATTGAGCAGATGGATGTAAAGACAGCCTTTCTCCATGGTGATTTAGATGAGGAGATATATATGGAGCAACCTGAGGGATTCAAAGTCAAAGGGAAAGAGGATTATGTTTGCAGGTTAAAGAAGAGTTTGTATGGATTGAAGCAAGCTCCGAGGTAGTGGTATAAAAAGTTTACTTCCGTTATGAGTAAGCATGGGTACAAGAAGACTTCTTTAGACCACTGTGTTCTTGTAAACAGATTCTCTGATGATGACTTTGTTATATTGTTGCTTTATGTTCATGATATGTTGATTGTCGGTCGCAATGTTTCAAGAATTCAACAGTTGAAACAAGAGTTGAGTAAGTCCTTTTCTATGAAGGACATGGGACCAGCAAAGCAAATTCTTGGGAAGAAGATCATTCGTGACAGGCAGAACAAGAAGTTGTGGTTATCTCAAGAGAAGAATGTAGAGAAAGTACTTGAGAGATTCAGTATGGATAAAGCTAAGCCAATGAATACACCTCTTGGTATGCATTTCAAGTTAAGTAAGAAGCAATGTGCCTCTAGTGAGAAAGAGAATGAAGAAATGCAAAGAGTTCCCTATTCTTCAGTTGTTGGTAGTTTGATGTATGCCATGGTATGTACGAGACCAGATATTGCTCATGCAGTGGGTGTTGTTAGCAGATTTCTCTCAAATCCAGGGAGAGAACATTGGGATGCTGTGAAGTGGGTTCTGAGATATCTTCGGGGTACTTCAAGTCTGAGTTTGTGTTTTGGTACAAAGAAACCTATTCTTGCCGGGTACACTGATTCAGATATGGCCGGGGACATTGACACCAGGAAATCTACTTCAGGTTATCTAATTACCTATGCAGGGGGAGCAGTTTCATGGCAATCAAGATTGCAAAAGTGTGTTGCTTTGTCTACCACTGAAGCTGAGTTCATAGCATCTGTTGAGGCCAGTAAAGAAATGCTATGGATGAAGAAGTTTGTTCAGGAGCTCGGGTTTGTTCAAGACAGGTATGTGCTCTATTGTGATAGTCAAAGTGCAGTTCATCTTGCAAAGAACTCCACGTTCCATTACAGGTCAAAACATATTGACACGAGATATCATTGGATTAGAGATATCTTGGAGTGCAAGATACTTGAACTTGAAAAGATTCATACTGATGATAATGGGTCTGACATGATGACTAAAGCTTTGCCAAGAGGGAAGTTTGAGGATTATTGCTCTATCGCCGGGATTGCGATATCTTCCACATAGTCGGGAGGGGGAGATTAAATAAATATGAAAACAAGAGACACAAGATTTACGTGGAAAACTCCAAATCGGGGAAAAAACTACGGGACCACCACCAACCAAATAATCCACTATAATAAATCCTGGGTACAAAGTTTCAGGCTACCACACGAGACAAACAAATCCACAAATCATCAAATGCAATAATTCTAGGCCAAAGACTTCTATTATATTCCACAGGCCTAAACAAAATACCAACTCGTACTTAAAATATTCAACCACCACAAGCAAGATGAAAAGAATACAAATAGTACGAGAATACCCAAAAGATGCCTGGAACAAATAAGCTGACCTCCAAAATATTTGATGAAGAAAATACCCAAGAAATTGGCAAACCTCACCACCCTTCTCGTCTCTTTGTCTGTCGAACAGAATAATGAAAGATGAAGCAAAAGGGTTCGCAGCACGCTAGCACGCTTCTTCCACTGCCAAACATATATATATGGGAGAATGCATCCAAAAACAAAGGAAAGTTGTTTCCTTTTTCTCAACTTAGCCAAAAGAAATAAATTTGGTTTCCTTTTCACAAGATGCTGCCACCTCACCTTGTTTCCAATTCTCCATAAACATATATATTCCTTAATTCAACATTCCTAATTATATACTATATATAAATATATAATAGTAATAATAATTAGGGCTCAAGATGAGTGGAGGTTGTTGGTCCCGATAGGGTGGTGAAAGTCTAGAGGGGGGGGGGTGAATAGACTTTCAAGCTTTTTCAAATTAAATAACTCTTTGGTAACTTCAACTCTAAGTAACAAGTAAATAGAGCAAGTTTGTACTGCACAGCGGAGTCTCACTTGTTTGTTCGGATGAAGTGTTGACTTGCAAAATCTCGATAGGACCACTCGTAACCACTTCCCACATTTCATCATGTAATGCGGATAAATGTACATGCATGCGAATTTTCCAATCGTCAAATTTTTCTAGAGAAAATAATAAATTTTGGGCAAGAGCATTATCTCTTTTCATCATCTTGATTTTTCGAGATCTGTCTAGCAGTCAAAATTGACTCAAATAGACAACTGCTCTGATACCAATTGTTGGTCCCGATAGGGTGGTGAAAGTCTAGAGGGGGGGGGGGGGTGAATAGACTTTCAAGCTTTTTCAAATTAAATAACTCTTTGGTAACTTCAACTCTAAGTAACAAGTAAATAGAGCAAGTTTGTACTGCACAGCGGAATAATAGTAAAGAGTTATGCCCAACTAGTAAATTAAGTGTGCATGTATGAGATAAGTTAGGTACAAATGATATGTAAAGTGACAGAGATATCTTGAATATGTAGAGGAGATGGTTCACTCAATATATAATGACAATATTCAAGATTGTAAATAAATATCGTATCACGTCGAACGTGTGACGAATGTTACATGCAACACGTCAAACTTGCTTAGAATAAATCACTATTTAAGCTCGAGAAGTTTGAGTCACATGCATACGTGAGAACACACTAAACCCGGATGATTAAGATTAACTGTGAATAGTAAACGGGTTAGTCGGATGAGATAGATAGATATAGCAAATAAAGTAAGTGCGGTATGTAAATGAGAGAGACAATTTATAGTGGTTCGGAAGTGGCGTAATCTTCCTAGTCCACTTTTCTCCTTTCACGTCTAGGAGAAATTCACTATTTTCCACACACAGTTACAATAGTGAAAGAGTGCTACACAGGCACTTCCTCCGGATGTCTTGCACACAGCTACACCCTACTCCGAGTGTCTCGCACACAGCTACACTCAACTCCGAGTATTTCGCACACAGCTATACTAAACGCCAACTAAGTGTTTTGCACACAGCTACACTTAGCAACTACGAGTGTTTTGCACACAGCTACACTCACTAAAGTATTTTGCACACAGCTATACTCTTTCTATAGTTTACAAATACAAGGATTTGTATTTCTCTCTCCAACTAGATTTTGAGACTATTCAGACTAAGTCTCTTTGAATATTTGAGCACTAGCACTTTTGAATTTTGCACTTGTATTCTATCTCGTTTTTCTCTGTTCTTCTCACGCTCTGTGCACTTGTATTCTATCTCGTTTTTCTCGGTTCTTCTCACACTCTCTCCACGCCCTTTGTCTTCAAGTCTTCATGACTTTTTATAGTCAATCAAATATATCCGTTGGAGTGGGATAATTTGATATTTGAATTTTGAATCTTCATAGCCTGATATTGTTTACAGTAGTAGGTCTTCAATTTTGATTTGATTTGTCAACTTGTCTGACAAAGTAATTATTTTTAGCACAACTTTGATTTTCTAGTTGTTTCTAAAAATATTACTTTAATTGTCAATTTGAATATCCAACGAATCTTTGAAATAAATTCATCTGATAGAATTTATTTCTAGGATAAGTTTTTATATTCAAGCCTTCATAAATATTTTTCCGTTCTGATCAAATGTCTTTCAGGCAATTTTGGAGTCTTGTGGCATGTGGGTGGACTTGGAGTAAATTCCTTCGAATTTATCCAATTTCTGATCATCTTGCTCTTTTGCCACATTGTGCTCCTTTGACTTGAACATCGTGCTCCTTGACTTTGAACATTGTGCTTCTTTTGATGCATTATGCTCTTCTGACAACATTGTGCTTTTTAGACAGCATTGTGCTCCTTTCAGATTTGGTCACATTGTGCTCCTTTAGTGAGCATCGTGCTCACTAGCTGCATTGTGCTCCTTTCAGATTTGGTCACATTGTGCTCCTTAGGACACATTGTGCTCTTTTAGCATACATTGTGCTCTTTTAACATACATCGAGCTCCTTCAAAAATCTGCCTTATTAAAAATATAGGTCCTTGGGGGGAATCGATCTCGAGTGTGATCGTTTAAAGTAAGGACCTCTACCATTTCGCCGTTAGGATCATCCAGTTATTCCTTGCAACGCCATTGCTTTATGCTTCTTTCACGGATGAATGCTCGTAGGACCAAAATTAATTTCTCAAATTAATTTTGTTCTTCCTATGGTAGATTCCTTCTGATTTCAATATTCTGATTTATGATGCTTGTACTAAAGACCTAAAGACCAAGGGGATCTAAAGATACATTGCTCATCAAAACTTACAAAAATATTCCTATCAATTTTCCCCCTTTTTGATGACGCCAAAACCTATACTCAGTCATTTGGCTTGTCTTTTAAAAACAATTATTTTTCAAAAGATTTTATTTTCATTGACATAGCCAAGATGAGTTTAACAAATGATTTTGACTCTAGGAAAGGTATTTTTAGCCACTATATTCCTATTTCGCATTTTTGGAATTTTAATGATAATGAATTTTTGCATTTTTCTAATTCATGCGATTTGATACACTCTAAGCTAAAAATATTACCTTTCAAGACAAATAATAAAATTAAGAAACATCTTAATAGCATCATAAACAGATAATTCGAATCATTTCAAATTGTTCCAAAATATTCATGGGTTCATGTACCCGTGGACCACAAAAAAATTGTACCAATCATACAAACCATCTAATCACTTTGTTTCTCTTTTCCTTGAGCACATTGTTAATATGGTTCTGAACATCAACGAAATTGTCACTAATGGCAAAGTTGTTGCATACCTGTCCAACTGAATAGTAGTTGAAAGCTTCAGTGATGTTGCTCCCGGGCAGTATACCTTCCTCATACCATATGATGCACTCTTCTAGGCATTTTCCATCTTGTAGCTCGGCATCATTGACTTTGATGTAGTCCCTTAGAACCATAATCATCAAGGCTCTAGCATAGCTTTGAATTCTTCTGAAATTTTCACTTGAAACCCACATGTTTTGATCACTAGGACCACTTTTCTTCATTCCTTTTGGTAGATCATTCAAAGTCACCAACTTTGGCATTTCAACTCTACCATCTCTCGGTGTGGATTCCAAATAAAGAGCTGCACGGTTGTACCAATTTATTTGCTCAATGTTTCCCCCTGCACACACAATATCACGAAAAGAACGGTTAGTGATATTTGCACTGCTTGATCCTCCTGGACTGCCAGCTTCACCACCACCGAACCAATACTCCAATCCTCCTTTTCTTGGTGCATTTCTTCCAGCAGATCTGCCTCCTCCACCTCTACTACTGCTTGTGCCAACATTTCTGCTAGCCATGGCAGTCATCATCATCTCAATCATGCTCTCCAAATGACTGAATCTCTCTTCCCCCTTTTTGGCGTAATCAAGAAGTGTATGAACCGATTCACGAAGAGATGAAATGGATTCGGAAATATTCTCATATGATCCCCGAAGGCAGCCCACTTTGGTGTTAACTGAGATGAGATCCGTGTGGACATCACTAATCTGCTTTTCATGTTGATGAACAACATTAAGAATACCTTGGCTTTGGTTCACGGCAATTGCTTCATTTGCCTTTCCAGAATTCTTGAGGATTTGTGAAAGTTGAATATAGAACTCATTGAGTTGCCCTTTGACATTGTTATTCAAACTTCCAACTTGTCTTTCAAGTGCTTGGTGGATATCAATCAAATGTTGTTGACTTCTCCGATTTTCATCAAAAGATGCTTCGAATTTTCCACCTTGAATATTGACAACTTGATCCACATGAGTGTAGATCCCTTGAAACATGTTCTCCATTCGGTCAACAAGGCTTAAGACAACTTTCTCCAGATTTTCTAACTTCTCATTTGTAGGTGTGCCATCAAGTTCTTGCTCTTCTCGGAATGAGGGAAAACACCTTGCTCCTTCTTGAGCAAAATCGGCTTCAAGCATGTGAGATTGAGCTTGATTTTCCACTATATTTCCTTCCCTTTCCGGAGTAAGTAACACGTGAGTGTCACCATGGGCACTTTCTGCATTAATAGATTGAATTTCCTCCGTATGTTGACTAGCTTGCATGGCATTTTGGTCTTGACTTATTTCAGTGAGATTTAACACACTCACATCATATAAGCCACTATCCATCAAGTGTACACCATACGTGACATTTTCTTCAACATCCCTTGTCACAAATTCGGCCATATCAACTAAGAAATCTTCTTCAGTAGGCAAATCACCTTGAACAGTGCAGTCAACAGTACCTTCGGCCAATTTGGCTTTCAATTTGTTCACAAATGCTCCATTTACCGTAGACAACAAGGTTGCATGGCAAACATCAAAATTGCCAATCCAATTTAGTGAAAACAATTCTTCTTCATGCATACTTGGTCCCTTATTCATCAACTCATCATAAGGACCAAGTCTCCATTTTCTCCAACTTAGGACTCTACGGTATTCATTCACTAATACACAGTCTAATCCTTCAACTTGATGAATCTCCTCATTCAACATTGTTTCCAATTCGGCAATTTGGGAAAAAGGATTTAAGAGACTTTGGCTTGCATTTGGGTTAAGACATGTGGTAGGATTTTGGCTTGTGGTAGGGTTAAGGCTTGAGGTAGGGTTATGGCTTGTGTTTGGATTTTGGCTTGATGTAGGGTTTTCATGGGATTGAGAGGGTAGACCAAGAATTTCTGCAACTGGTCTTTTTCTAGCTGGGATACCTCTCGGCTTCCTCTTTCTTTTGGAATTTAGATCACTCATCACTTCATGATCTTTAAACAAGATTCTATTACTCCCAAAAGGCTTCTTTGACCTCATAGTCAACCCTTTTCCTTTGATAATCTCAGCAATGGGCAAACCGAACCCTAATATACGGTTGAACTTCCCATTCCTTATTTTTGCACCTTTCACAAAGTGTGCAATTCGGCTCAAGACAAGCTTACTCCAATCACCCCTAACAACATTCATGATAGCATGTACATAACCAATTCTTACGGGTGAAATATCTTCCATGCTATTTAATTTGCACAATACACATTTGTAGAGAATTTTAACAAGCATTTCATACTCCAACTTCAACTCAGATTTTTGACCGGAAAGATTTGGTTCGAGAGAGGCATTCTCATTCCGAATTTCTGTCCAAATTTCCGTATGATCATATAGGTGAACATCTAAGTCCAACAGTGGTTGTTCTGGACTAGATATGGGCAGTCCAAAGGTTGTGTGTAACTCGTGTTCATCAATGGTGATGAGAGTTCCATTCACGGTGGACTCAATGGTCCATCCAACAACCTTGGCATTCATATAAAACTCTGCTACATCTTCATCATAAAATCCAGAATATGAGTAAGAACATAACCTCATTAGATTGCTTTGTTGAAGTGCATTGATGATTCTTTGTGCAAGAGGAGAGTTCTCGGCTTCTTTGAGGAATCCTTGAGGGTCAAAACTTCCTCCGGCCTTGATTCCCACTGCTAGCTTTGCAAGGTTGAGTTGTGTGGTGTGTTCTTCATTCGGTTGTGAGCTTGTATCTCCAATGGTGGCCATAATGCGATTGATATTTTTAGGAGATTTGAGGGATTGAGAATTTTTGGAAGAAGAGGTTTGTGTTTCGGCTATGGAAGATGAAAAGCTTTTGAAAATTTGAGTGTAATGGTGGCTTCTCCAACCGATTGGGTAGAAAGGAGGTGTCTTTACACAAATATCCTCACAATTAAATGTTGACTTTTAATAAGTGAGGGGTATTTTTGATATTCCAATAGCTTCCAACCTTTGACCTAACTGATAGTTAGTTTAGGTTATATATTCTCCATCCAATTTGTCTGCTGATGTGGCGCCAAAAATTTAGATACTCGGACTGATTTTACCTGAAATAAAATTCAAAGAGCACTAAATCTGTTCGAAAATAATATGTATGTATCTACACGTTTTTATGTAGATGGAAGAAAGATAAATTCATTCTTTCTAGACTATTTATTATGCACAACTACCATAAAAAGGTGTTCTCATTTAAGACATTCTATCATCACACCATCTTATCACTCTTAAATGGTAAGATTTGGCATATCTAGATGATTTCTACTTGTACATATGTATGTAGATATACGGTTAGAAAGACATATAAGCATTATGTGCTTTATCACCATTTAATAGATATAGGTGGACATTAAAAAGATGTGACATTTTTGCATGTGTGACACATAGGCACGAAAATTTAAATCAGATAAAGTGTCGAAATATCATATGAGAAATTGAGCTTATAAATAGAATAGAGTTTAGAAACTTAGCTCAATTCAATCATGCCCATTTCGTGTCTCAATTTCGAAAATCTTGATTCACACAGAGGCTTTGTGAGAATATCAGCTAATTGATTCTCGGTCGGGATATATTCGATTGATAATTCCTTCTTTTCAACATGATCCCGGATAAAATGATGTCTCACATCAATGTGTTTTGTTCTTGAATGCAACACGGGATTATGTGTTATGGCAATAGCACTTGTATTGTCACACAATATATTGACATTTTCACAATTCACGCCATAATCTTTCAGCTGTTGTTTCATCCAAAGAATTTGCGCACAACAACTTCCAGCAGCTATATATTCAGCTTCAGTTGTACTTGTAGCTATGGAGTTTTGCTTTTTGCTGAACCATGAAACCAACCTTCCCCCTAAGAACTGGCACGTTCCTGAGGTACTTTTGCGATCGATTTTACATCCTGCAAAATCTGCATCTGAGAAACCAGTTAGTGTAAAGTTACCTTCTTTGGATACCATAATCCAACATTGACTGTTCCTTTTAAGTATCGGATGACTTTCTTGGTAGCAAGAAGATGACTCTCTTTTGGTTTTGACTGGAACCTAGCACATACTCCCACTGAGTAAGATATATCTGGTCGACTTGCAGTGAGGTATAGTAATGATCTAATCATTCCTCGATATTTTGTTTCGTCCACATCCTTGCCTTCATCATCTTTATCTAATCGTAAAGATGTGCTCATCGGGATCTTGATTGAGGACTTTCCATCTTGACCGAATTTCCTTATCAGATCTTTTGTGTACTTGGCCTGATTGATGAATATTCCTTCGCTGAGTTGCTTTACTTGTAGTCCAAGAAAGTAATTCAATTCTCCCATCATGCTCATCTCAAACTTATTCTGCATGAGCTTAGAAAATTTCTCACAAAGAATTTTATTAGTACTTCCAAAGATAATATCATCAACATAAATTTGTACTAATAAAATGTGATCATTTTCTTGAATTCTAAATAAGGTTTTATCAACAAGGCCTTTTGTGAAACCACAGTTAATTAGGAACGTTGATAGGGTGTCATACCAAGCTCTCGGTGCTTGTTTTAACCCATATAACGCCTTCTTTAATCTGTAGACCTTATTAATATCACCTTTTACCTCGAAACCGGGAGGTTGCTCAACGTAGACTTCCTCTTCAAGTAATCCGTTTAAAAATGCACTTTTCACGCCCATTTGATAGACAGTGAAATTCTTGTATGCGGCATAAGCTAGAAATATTCTGATGGCTTCTAGTCTTGCAACGGGTGCAAATGTTTCATCGAAATCTATGCCTTCTTCTTGTGAATATCCTTTTGCCACTAAACGTGCTTTATTTCGAATGACGATTCCATCCTCATTAGCTTTATTCCGAAAGACCCATTTTGTTCCAATTACATTGTAATTTTCAGGTCTTGGAACTAATTCCCATACGTCATTTCTCTTAAACTGTTCAAGCTCTTCTTGTATTGCATTGATCCAATCTGGATCACTTAGTGTTTCTTCAATGCTTGTGGGCTCCACCTGAGAAAGAAAACAAGAGAATAAAGAATTTATACTTGAGGACCTTGTTTTTACTCCTTCTCGTGGATCTCCAATCACTAGCTCTGGAGGGTGATTTTTGAGCCATCTCAAGTCAGGTTGTAGATTGCATGGGCTTTCCACGTTTCCCTGTTCAGTAGGTAAATTGGAGGTAGACACATTTTGCTCATCAGATTGATCTCCAATTTTTGTATTGACTTGAGAGTTTTGATTTTCAACGTGTGCATCTTCATTGGCTTCCACGTGTTCTTCACTATTGCAATCAATGTCCAATTGCTCCATACCCTGTACAATTTGATCTTTAAAAGATATGTCAGCATCATTAAATGATTTTTCAACTTGACAAATCTCCTGATCATTTTTGTTGCTTTGGGTTTCCTTTATATGAGCTTCATCAAATGTGACATGAATTGATTCTTCTACCGCCATTGATTTCTTGTTCAATACTCTAAATGCTTTACTGGTAGATGAATATCCCGAAAATATTCCTTCATCTGCACGCTCATCAAAAGTCTTTAGATATGTTTTACCATTATTAAGAATAAAACATTTGATACCAAAAGTATGGAAATAGTTGAGTTTAGGTTTTCTCCCTTTCCATAATTCGTACGGAGTCTTATTGTAAGACTTATGTATCAAGCTCCGATTTTGTGTGTAGCAAGCGGTGTTGATTGCTTCAGCCCAATATCTTTTAGGTAGCTCGGCTGACGTAATCATCACTCGTGCGGCTTCTTTTAGCGTTCTATTTCTTCTTTCGGCTACACCGTTTTGTTGAGGTGTACGTGCGGTAGATAGTTGATGTAGAATTCCTTGGGAATTACAGTAGGCTTCAATCACTTGATTCACGAACTCAGTTCCACGATCCATTCGGATTTTTGCAATTTTCAAGTCTTTCTCATTTTGTAGTAGCTTCAGTAGCTCTGGCAACTTTTGCTCCACTTCATTTTTCTTTTTGAGAAATATTGTCCATGTGTACCTGGAAAAGTCATCAACAACAACTAGTGTATATTTCTTAACACTTAGACTTGCTGGGTCTACTGGACCAAATAGATCCATGTTTAGTAGACTTAGCGGTCTTGTTGTAGATTCTTGAGCTTTGGATTTGAAAGATGTCACGACTTGCTTTCCTCTTTGGCAGGCATCACATATTTGATCTTTCTTGTAGACAATGTCGGGCAGACCTTCAACTAATTTGTTTCTTGCTAGCTTGTTGATGGTTTTGAAGTTTAGATGATTCAACTTCTTGTGTCATTCCCAACTTGTTGCGTGTGAGTTGTTTGCTAGTAGACACACTGATTCTTTTGTTGTGTTCCAATCCACAACGTACATATTTTTCTTTCTTATTCCTTCGAGAACAACTTCTCCTGTGGAATTATTTTTCACTTGGCACTTCTCTTTGAAGAACTCTACTAGATATCCTTTGTCACAAAATTGACTTGTACTTAACAAGTTGAATTTTAGACCTTCAACAAAGGATACATCTTCGATTTTCAAACCATTTCTAGATATTGTGCCGATTCCTTTTGTTATGCCGTATCGTTCATTTCCACCGAATACGACTTTTGGTCCTTCGATATTTTTAAGATTCACAAGACTTGATTTATTTCCAGTCATGTGTCTAGAACATCCACTATCGAAGTACCAAACTTCCTGCAAATGAATTAAACATTTTTAGGTACCCAACTTGACTTGGGTCCTTGGGTGTTAGTCATTTTTGGTACCCAAATCCACCTTGTACTCACTGATCTAAGTTTAGGTGATTGGTAACCATTAAACACATTATAATCATATTTAATTTTTGAAAACATTTTTTGTGTCGGTTTTTGAAAATTGACTCGATTTCTTGACACGTGGGATATAGATTGTTTGGGCCTGTGATAAGCATTAAATCTGGACTTAGTCCATGGTTTAATATTTCCAAACCAATCTTGTTTAGAGGGATAGAATCTCCCTGCCCCAATCCTCGGATTTCCCATTTTCCTATGAGGACTTTGTGCACTAAACTCATTGGTGTATTTCCATTCAGGAACAAACTTTTGTCTTTTAATGTACTGTTTGGACGAAATATTGTTTCTTTGAGGCTTTAGTCCAACAGTGCTAATTTTGACATCAGTTTGGTAACCAATTCCTTGTCTCATTGTGCTTTCTTGACCTTTTACAAATTTTACTACTTGGACTTTATTATTTAAAGTAGTAGTAGAATTGGTCAATTTCTCGGAGGCTTGAGAACACGATGGATCATAACCAAGTCCGGTTTTATCACTTGAGGGTTTTTGCATATTTACCATTTTGTCCATTATTTTGGATGAATGCGTAAATGTTGCTATAACCTCTCTGAGGTTGTGTTCTCTCACTTCCCTTGATTTACACTCTTCTTGAAGACAAATAATTTTATCTTTCAAGTCTTTCACTTCAAGAAGAGCATTTTGCAAATTTTCATTTAATTGATCCTTTTCAAGAATCAGATGATTATTGTGCTCTTTGAGTTGAGAGTGAGTGTCCATTACGGTTTGACGTTCTTCCATTAAGTGAAAGAGGGACTCTCTAGAAAATGAAGAATTAACAGAGTCATAAGATTTAGATGTTACCTCATTTTCTTCATGTCCATTAGCCATAAGACACATGTCCTCGTGTGGTGTATTGTTGGAGATGCTCATGCAAAGCATTGCATTGTCATCCTTTGAGGTGTCACTTTCATCACTTGAAGATTCTTCTGACTCACTTATTTCAAGTGGGTCACTGATGAGTGCTTTTCTTCTTTCTTTTAATCTTTTATCTTTGGGCTTGAATTCTTCCTGTTGAGGGTTAGTAACATTTGTATACTGACTTTTACTTACCTTGGGATATGGACAACTTGCTGCAAAGTGTCCCGGTTTTCTACAGTTGTAACACAAATTTGAATCTTCCTCAATAATTTCTTTCTTCGAATTCTTCGTTGTATTCCATGATTTCCCTTGTGGATTTTTCTTGTAGTTGCTTCTCTTCATGAATTTTCTGAATTTCTTGACAAAGAGAGCAAATTGATCATTAGGCAATAATTCAACATTTTGTACTGACCTTGAGGTTGATGGTTGCTCGGCTACAAGCGCGTTGTTCTTTTCTTCATGATCTTCCTCTAATCTTGATTTCATCTCAAATTCATAAGCTTTCAAATCACTAAAGAGCTTATCGGTTGATAGGGTTTTTAGATCCCTATGATCTCTCATGGCTGTGACCTTCATGTCCCATGTAGATGGTAGACCACGTAGAATTTTGAGTGAGATTTCTTTTTGATTAATATCTTTTCCAAGATCATTAATCTCTCCTAAGATTCTGGCAAATCTTGTTTCCATGTCGGTAATATTCTCGCCGGTTAGCATTTTGAAATCTTCAAATTTCTTTAATGCTATAGTGAGTTTATTATCCTTTTCTTGCTCGTCTCCTTCACCAATTTGAATGAGCGTTTCCCATACTTCCTTTGCGGATTGACACTTTCGAACTTTTGGAAATATCGTGTCATCGATAGATTTAAACAAAATATCCTTGGCAATATTGTCCAAGTTATTTCTTGTTCTATCTTCACGAGACCATTCCACTTTCGGTTTTGGAATGTATTGCGGAGTCTCACTTGTTTGTTCGGATGAAGTGTTGACTTGCAAAATCTCGATAGGACCACTCGTAACCACTTCCCACATTTCATCATGTAATGCGGATAAATGTACATGCATGCGAATTTTCCAATCGTCAAATTTTTCTAGAGAAAATAATAAATTTTGGGCAAGAGCATTATCTCTTTTCATCATCTTGATTTTTCGAGATCTGTCTAGCAGTCAAAATTGACTCAAATAGACAACTGCTCTGATACCAATTGTTGGTCCCGATAGGGTGGTGAAAGTCTAGAGGGGGGGGGGGGGTGAATAGACTTTCAAGCTTTTTCAAATTAAATAACTCTTTGGTAACTTCAACTCTAAGTAACAAGTAAATAGAGCAAGTTTGTACTGCACAGCGGAATAATAGTAAAGAGTTATGCCAAACTAGTAAATTAAGTGTGCATGTATGAGATAAGTTAGGTACAAATGATATGTAAAGTGACAGAGATATCTTGAATATGTAGAGGAGATGGTTCACTCAATATATAATGACAATATTCAAGATTGTAAATAAATATCGTATCACGTCGAACGTGTGACGAATGTTACATGCAACACGTCAAACTTGCTTAGAATAAATCACTATTTAAGCTCGAGAAGTTTGAGTCACATGCATACGTGAGAACACACTAAACCCGGATGATTAAGATTAACTGTGAATAGTAAACGGGTTAGTCGGATGAGATAGATAGATATAGCAAATAAAGTAAGTGCGGTATGTAAATGAGAGAGGCAATTTATAGTGGTTCGGAAGTGGCGTAATCTTCCTAGTCCACTTTTCTCCTTTCACGTCTAGGAGAAATTCACTATTTTCCACACACAGTTACAATAGTGAAAGAGTGCTACACAGGCACTTCCTCCGGATGTCTTGCACACAGCTACACCCTACTCCGAGTGTCTCGCACACAGCTACACTCAACTCCGAGTATTTCGCACACAGCTATACTCAACGCCAACTAAGTGTTTTGCACACAGCTACACTTAGCAACTACGAGTGTTTTGCACACAGCTACACTCACTAAAGTATTTTGCACACAGCTATACTCTTTCTATAGTTTACAAATACAAGGATTTGTATTTCTCTCTCCAACTAGATTTTGAGACTATTCAGACTAAGTCTCTTTGAATATTTGAGCACTAGCACTTTTGAATTTTGCACTTGTATTCTATCTCGTTTTTCTCTGTTCTTCTCACGCTCTCTGCACTTGTATTCTATCTCGTTTTTCTCGGTTCTTCTCACACTCTCTCCACGCCCTTTGTCTTCAAGTCTTCATGACTTTTTATAGTCAATTAAATATATCCGTTGGAGTGGGATAATTTGATATTTGAATTTTGAATCTTCATAGCCTGATATTGTTTACAGTAGTAGGTCTTCAATTTTGATTTGATTTGTCAACTTGTCTGACAAAGTAATTATTTTTAGCACAACTTTGATTTTCTAGTTGTTTCTAAAAATATTACTTTAATTGTCAATTTGAATATCCAACGAATCTTTGAAATAAATTCATCTGATAGAATTTATTTCTAGGATAAGTTTTTATATTCAAGCCTTCATAAATATTTTTCCGTTCTGATCAAATGTCTTTCAGGCAATTTTGGAGTCTTGTGGCATGTGGGTGGACTTGGAGTAAATTCCTTCGAATTTATCCAATTTCTGATCATCTTGCTCTTTTGCCACATTGTGCTCCTTTGACTTGAACATCGTGCTCCTTGACTTTGAACATTGTGCTTCTTTTGATGCATTATGCTCTTCTGACAACATTGTGCTTTTTAGACAGCATTGTGCTTTTTAGCATTGTGCTCCTTAGCTGCATTGTGCTCCTTTCAGATTTGGTCACATTGTGCTCCTTTAGTGAGCATCGTGCTCACTAGCTGCATTGTGCTCCTTTCAGATTTGGTCACATTGTGCTCCTTAGGACACATTGTGCTCTTTTAGCATACATTGTGCTCTTTTAACATACATCGAGCTCCTTCAAAAATCTGCCTTTTTAAAAATATAAGTCCTTGGGGGGAATCGATCTCGGGTGTGATCATTTAAAGTAAGGACCTCTACCATTTCGCCGTTAGGCTCATCCAGTTATTCCTTGCAACGCCATTGCTTTATGCTTCTTTCACGGATGAATGCTCGTAGGACCAAAATTAATTTCTCAAATTAATTTTGTTCTTCCTATGGTAGATTCCTTCTGATTTCAATATTCTGATTTATGATGCTTGTACTAAAGACCTAAAGACCAAGGGGATCTAAAGATACATTTGGCTCATCAAAACTTACAAAAATATTCCTATCATAGGTCCAACAAAAATTATAGTGGATACAAATTGGCTTGGTCCAAACATGAGCTATTTACCACATAGGAGGGAAGCCCAACCCAACATCTCGTAACCCTAACCTAGAAACACAAGTGAATATTCATTCCCATGATATAAACACACATACAATTCAAGAACAAGCATTCAATATAAAACCCTAACTAATACCATCTTCTGATGTGCAATAGCTAAGAGTTAACTCCTTAACAAATATGCACGGCTTCTCCCAAGGTGCAATAGTCAAATGCATTTGTGAGTGCCCTAAGATATGCCTTAACTCCCGTTAAGACATAAAGATAGCTATGAAACAAGTAATTTTGACCATTAATTACAAGCATCAACAATATAAATCACAATTGCAACACAAGTTATAAAACTCAATATATATATATATATATATATATATATTAAATGTTTGGAATAAAGTGTAATAGTTTTGATGAGCCAAAATTGTAATTTTAGAACTCCCCAATTTTATTTTGAGTCTAGTTGTCTATTAGTCGAAGTCCCAAGTCAAGGCATAAAGCCTACGAATTTCTTAGCAAAATATACTTATCCAGAATGTTACTACTTGAGAATTATTTACCTTGGAAGACACTAAAGGAATAAGTGGTGAAGTGGATAAGGAACAATGTTGCTAAAGTTAGAGGTCACAGGTTTGAAAATCAATCTCTACCTTTTTGAAATGGAGAAAAAGCTAAGGTGTGAAGGGGCTGATAGGGGACGACCAAGAGGCAGACTCGGAGTCAAAATGCTACTAAAGCCACTCTGAGAATAAAGATTAAATCCAGAAATATTAACCAATGAGTTAATATGGTGCAATGGTAAAAGTTTGGGGGATATATTTTGTTGGCTCATGTTCAAATCTCACTAAGCTTGTGAACATGATAAGTAAGATGCATGTGAACTCTTCTACACATCTTCTTTCTCATTTAAATCTCTTGCTACGTATCTCAAATCATTTCAAAAGAAGAAATGTTCGAAGATATATTTTTTACTCAAGCAAGAATCATCAACAAATCTTTTAGAAGATTTCATCATTTTGAATCTGTCAAGATAAGGAAATTATTTTTCGGAGAAGATTCAGCTGATGAGCCGACATATACGACTTTTGAAGTTTTGTTAGGTGAGGATTTTCAAACTCACTGTAAGAAGCCCATCTCTTGCATTAATTCACCGCAATGCAAGTTGGCAATAATGTGTAGCTGATCAAGATGAACGATCAAAATCAACTGATGCTACAACGGTAATATAGCTTCTTCTGCTATATATACCAGAAGACTTGAAGACATGAAGTAGAGAGAAATACACAAAAAATAAGAGAAGGGAGTCAACACAACAAAAATTGAAAGGCAAAAAATCGAAATATCCAGTTGAGCTTTCACGAGAGATTCTTCAAGTCCTTAGAAGAGAAATTTGTTTTCTCTATTTCTTATCTCTACTGTGTGTAGAAAGAGGGTTGAGTGTAGCTTTGTGCAAGACACTACCCTGTTAAGTGTAGCTTTGTGCGAAACACTCGTGGTTGCTAAGTGTAGCTGTGTGCGAGACACTCGGTGGTGCTAAGTGTACCTGTGTGCAAGACACTTAGTTGGTGTAGGAGTATAGCTTTGTGCGAGATACTCGGGATTGTGCGAGATACTCAGGATTGAGTGTAGCTGTGTGCACAACACGCGGGAAGTGCTTGTGTAGCACTTGATTCACTATTTGTATCTGGGTGAACGAGATAGTGAATTTCCTCCTTGGAGTGAAAGGAGAAGAGTGGACTAGGAGGATTACACCACCTCTGAACCACTATAAATTGCCTCTCTCATTTACTTACTGCCTTTATTTATTATTGTATGCATACTAACCCATTTACTATTCGTCTTATTTATCTATCTCATTGTTTGGGTTATGTGACTTTACAAGTGCATGCAGACACTATTCTATTTGGATTCATTCATTGATTCACACGTGATATTGCATACATATTGAGTGAACCATCTCTTTAAATATTCATTTATTGTCTTGCATGTTGAATATTTGACTGACCCATCTTATACTGTGCAAATTTATTCATCTGGGTCTAGTAGTTTTTACGTATGCATGTGGGCATAAATTTGCATACTTATTATTTGAGCCATACCAAGCATATCCATCATATTGCATGTGATATATCTCTTTGATTTTACGTAACACTTGGTTGATAAATCTTTCCGTTGCACATATGAGTTACATATCTTGTTACTTAGAGTTGAAATTACCAAAGTGTTATTTATTGAGAAAAAGTTTAAAAAGTCTATTCACTCCCCCCCCCCCCTCCCCCCCCCCTCCCCACCCTCTAGACTTTTTACCACCCTATCGGGACCAACATTAAAGAATCTGAGAACTAGGCACATAGATTCATAAACACTTTTACTCAAAAATCTCTACGATAACTTAGCCACTCATGGCTGGATTAGCATTCGTTACAATATCAATGAGTTCACACGCAACAAAGAAAGTAAAAGAAAAGGTAAAGAAATTCTCCCAAATCTCTCTAGCTTTTCCTCTTCTTCCAAGGTGACTTGTAGCTCTTGATGTGTTTTTCTTCTCTTCTCTTGCTCCAAAACGCAGTTTCTGAGTCCTTAGGGTTGAGGGAAGATGAGATTTTTATAGATGGAGCTGAATAGGAAGAGATTAGGAAGTTTCTGCCCAACTTTCCAAATTCAGTTCAGGATTTTCGACGTGTCGAGTTTCAGCATCAATCTTCGTGCAACTTTCTCGAAGTTTTTGATGCTTCGAGTTTTTTGCATCATAGGTTGTGGCCCTTCGAGTCTTCTTTCTAATAACGCAATAATAACCTGATTCAGACATTCCTAGCATGAGATATGATCAAAATACTAAGGTGTCGCCAAATTCAGTGGGAATTACAACTCTTTGGTCTTTTGCTCCACTTTTCCTTATTTTGTTCTTGTGATCAAATCCATTGAAAGTACCACTCTTTAGCTCTCTTTGAAGCATTTTAGCCACCTAGCTCTTTGACTTTACGTTGATTCCCATTGACTCGAGATTCACTCAAAATGCCCGGAAAAGCATACATTTGTCTTCAAATCAACATTTATGCACCTAATGATATAAACAAATGAATTAAGACACATTTTTTTGCAAAAAACCAAAGTATTTTTCTCTCAAAATAGGTCTATATATGGGGTAGAATCATAGACATAAACAAAGTTATGAATGGGTAGAATCTAGACAAAGATTTATAGGATTTATAGCATCAATGATTGGCAAACTTTTCTCTTTTTCTCTTAATATGATTTTTCTTTTGTTTAGATATTGAAGATCTTTTTCTTAAGATAACGATTTTGCGCCTAAAATATAAAATCTGGTAACATTTCGCCTTCAATTTGGTCGGAAGAACCAAAACTGATAAAATCTCAAAGTTAGACAATAAAATTGAACAAATTTAAAACTGTGCACCAAAAATCATAATACTTTAAAAATCATGGGACTAAAAGTGAATTTAATACTTTCTAGCAAGTAAATGGAAGCAACACTTGAAATCACATGCATGTTTATCAATTATCAGTGTGTTTGGCACATAATTGTGAAAATTTCCATCAAGTAATAATAGTAAGCAACAACAACGGCGACTACCATTTTATATGCAATCATTTCAGCATTTTTTTTCAAAAATTTGTATTATGCAGAAGTTAATCTCACGCGGAGTTTGGTCCCCCAAAGTTGAAATCATTATTCTATGAATCATAGTTCATACAACTAATGTAAATTCAATACACAAGATAAAGCATACTATGTCTTTGTCATGCACATTCTGCGACAGCGTGTTTGGGAAAGTCTCTATGCAATAAAATTCAACCTCATTTTAAAAGACTCTTTGTATATATATATAGTGGTGGAAATTCCCTTCCTTTTCAATGTGGGACAAAGGCTACTTATAAGCCTTTCAAATTTCATTTTCCAAGTTAATGGATCTACTTTGAGAATCAATTTAGAGGTGGACCCGACCTATGTTTGTACCACAAAATAACCACTTACAATGTCATTTTTACTATTTATTCCAACATATTTAAAATGTACTTTGTATTTATGATGCACACATTTGACCCCAAAATTGCCATGCAATTGTTTTCATGAACTATATTATGCATAAATTTGTACAATACTTTTTTTTAGTACTATTGACTTTGTTCGTAACTACTTTCTCAACCTACTGAAATATAAAAAATCAATAACATCCCTACGAAACTTGAACTCGTGACTTTTTATATGGGAGAGTTACTCAGTGTCACTAGATCATAAGGTCATTGAGTGTAAACGTTCTACTAGCTATTGTCAAGACCCAAATTTCCACGCGGAGTTTGGTCCCCCAAAATTTCTATGCGATCGATTGCTTTCAGGAATAGTAATGTGCAGAAATTTAATTTGTACAATAATTTTCTACACATTCTACCTGCTATTTTCCAGACCGAGTCATCAAAGTAATCCTAAAGACGACCTTTATCATCCACAAGAGCAACGTAACTGAAATTTGATCTCTACAGAAAAAGAAAAAAAAAAAATCTTCTTTGGAATTCTGTGCATATATCATGCAAAATTCCAAGTCAATAGCCCTCACCGATGAAAGTCATTTATATTCCTGTGCTTGGTGATCTTCGTGTTGGAAATATGCTTCACAACTTTCTAAACCATTTCAACTGTTTTACCCTTAGATAAATTTAAATAGCTAGCATTTCTTAGGTAATGTATAAGTCATATGATTGGCTAAAAGGTTTTTTTTTTTTTTTCATCAAAGCCAGTATTTGTCATGAGGCTTAGAGTTGGCTTAAAATTCAATAATCGGAGGACCACTTTGTGTGCAATTAAAAGTCAAGGAACCAATTTGAAAAAAAGTCATAGTCGGATGACCATTTAGAGAATTAACTCTTCACGGATTTGTCCCTAGTTAAAAAATTAGACTTCATCAATATATGCATGTGTGTGGTTTTGTATTCTTGAGCTCTATATATACTCTGATCTTTCCGGTTTCCACCCAGTCCAAGTGCACTCAGTATAATAAAGTTTGTATCTTTTCCAGTCCACAAAATGAGCTCCTCCCTATTTTGTTTTTATGCCATATTTGCCTTCCTTAGCAAAACTTCCTTCTACCTGCCTGGAAATGTTTCTGATCACCGAGCATTACTTTCATTCAAGGCCAACATGATCGGAGATCCTCTTCAATCATGGAATGAGTCTACCCATTTCTGTAATTGGGTTGGAATAACTTGTGGTCGCGAACACCAACGAGTTGTAACAATCGATTTGGAGTCGAGCAACCTTCAAGGCTCTTTGTCCCCTGCAATTGGGAACTTGAGTTTTCTTAGAGAATTGATTCTTTACAACAACACTCTATCAGGTATAATTCCTAAAGAGATGGGTAGGCTTAGAAGATTAAGTGTGTTGGTTCTGGAAAGAAATGTATTTTCAGGTGAAATTCCAAAAAACTTTTCACATTGTGTTAGTCTAAGAGGTTTTTTTTTTTTTTTTTTTGGGGAAACAATAATCTAAGGGGTACATTTCCTTTGGAGTTTCGGTCACTGTCCAAACTTGAGTACTTTTCGGTTTTCAGAAACCACTTGATGGGAGAGATACCTGCTTACATACGCAATTTTTCATCACTCAAGGTACTTTCTTTTGGTGAAAATAATTTCAAGGAAAAAATTCCTACTTCTTTTGGATGCCTGCAGAAAGTTTTTGCTATTGGTCTAGGCTATAACAACCTGAGTTCTACCATTCCCCTATCCATTTTCAATCTGTCATCATTGGTAACTTTTGATGTACAAGTAAATAAACTTGAGGGATATCTTCCTGCCAATTTAGGCTTTACACTTCCAAATCTAGAGTATTTTTATATTTATTATAATTTTTTAAGAGGGCGACTTCCTATCTCAATGTCAAATGCCACAGCACTACACCGATTTTATGTTGGCCAAAATGATTTATATGGAGGGGTACCGTCATTTAGTGGACTTAAAAGACTTAATTTTGTTTCACTTGACGACAATCCGCTTCGCAATGGAAAATCCACTGATTTGGATTTCATGTCATCTCTTCTCAATAGTACTGCTACACTAGTGATCCTATCTCTTTATAACTGCAATTTTGGAGGGGTTTTGTCGAGATTCATTGCAAACTTTTCAAGTCTTGAGAATTTTCTCATTGGAGAAAATGTCATAAGTGGTACTATTCCAAGTGAAATTTGTCTTCTTGTTAACTTACAACACCTAGACTTATCAGAAAACCAACTAGGCGGTACTATTCCAAGCTCATGGGGAAGCCTTCAAAAACTCATTGGCTTATACCTTGATGGAAACAAATTGTTTGGTGAGATTCCAATTTCATTGGGAAATCTGACCATTTAGAGAGCTTTACCTACAATTCAATGAGTTGCGAGGTACTATACCGATAAGTTTTGAAAATTCTAAGTGTTTGTTAGAATTAGATCTTTCTAACAACAAACTCCAAGGAAATTTTTCCAAAGTTATCTTCACATCACTTGTGCATCTAGACCTCTCTCACAATCACTTTACAGGTCCTCTTCCTGTAGAGATTCGTGGGTTCAAAAATTTGGTGTCACTAAACCTCTCAAACAACATGTTTTAGGCACACTTCCAAGTACCATTGGTGCACTGAATAGCTTGACTGAACTCAACATCAATCATAATCTTTTTCATGGATTTATCTCTCCTTCTTTCAGTTCTTTAAAACGCCTTGAAATTTTAGATCTATCTTGTAATAACCTCACAGGAAAAATATCTGAATTTCTAGGTAAACTTCAGTACTTGAAGCGGTTGAATTTATCATTTAACCATTTGGAAGGTGAGATACCTACTGAAGGGATTTTTAAACACAAGACTGAAGTTGAGCTTGTTGGTAACAACCTTTGTGGAGGTATTCCACAATTTGGGTTGCCAACATGCCCAAGAGAAGGGGAAAGACAACATCTGTCCCATATTCAAAAGTTGGCAATTTTAATTTCGAGTGGGACTTTGATTCTGCTGATAATTGTGGCTCTCAGTGTGTTCATTTACAAGCAGAAGAACAAGCAGCCTTTAACGTTGGATGCAACAACAGAGCTCATGCCTAAGTTGTCATATTGGGGTATCCAGAAGGCAACTAATGAATTTTTTAAATCCAACATAATTGGTTTTGGAAAATTCAGCACTGTTTACAAAGGCATTCTTGATGGTAGTTTGGGAATTGTTGCAATTAAAGTGTTCAAGCTTCAAGTTAGAGGAGCATCCAAGAGCATTTTGGCGGAATGTGAAGCATTGAGGAAAATTAGGCACCGAAACTTGGTAAAGGTTTTGACAGCTTGTTGTAGCATTGACCATGAGGGTAATGACTTCTTGGCCATTGTTTATGAGTATATGATCAATGGTAACATGGACAATTGGATGCACAATCACTCAAAAGACATAGGAGAGAAAAATGATTTAAAGAATTTGAACTTGTTACAGAGGGTAAATATTGCAATTGATGTGGCAAATGCACTTGATTATCTTCATAATCAATTGGAGACAGGTTTAATACATTGTGATTTGAAGCCAAGCAATATTTTGTTGGATGGAGACTTGGTTGGTCACGTGGCTGATTTTGGAATAGCAAAGTTTCTTCCCACGGAAGTTACACTTGCATCTTCATCTAACCAAGTGAGTTCATCTATAGGAATTAAAGGGACTTTTGGATATGCAGCTCCAGGTGCACTATTCTCCTTAAAACCGTTAAGAGAGAATATATCACTTCTAATTAAACATAAAAACTTTATATATATATATATATATATATATATATATATATATATATATATATATATATATAGGGGTGATCACATGTGGTCATGTTGTTAGGTGTGGTCATATGGTCAATTATAGGCCATTAGATTAGATAGATCCAATGAATCATATTAATCAAGATTTTTCTAGTATTTTCGCGCACATTCTCCTACCTAGCGAACTGCAAGGGTAAACTCGTCATAAAACATCGGAATAGGAAAAATCACATTGTTGTGTGTTTTATTACACTATTGGTGCATGTTGTCAACACTGTTGGTGTATTCTGGAACCCGGCCGCTATAAATGGCCACTGTAATTACCATAACCCGGAAATACACCATTGGTGTGTTTCACTGTGGTGTGTTTTATTACACTATTGGTGTATGTTGGCAACATTGTTGGTGTATTCTGGAACCCGCCCGCTATAAATGGCCACTGTAATTACCATAACACCCCCACTTACCAAAACGCGCGAAAATCCTCAGAATTACCACTGTCGTTAGATTAAACTGATTCAACGACACAGATACGACCATATCGCCTCACCTAATGACATGACCACATATGAGCGCTCTTCTAGAAGAGCGCTCATATGTGGTCATGTCATTAGGTGAGGCGATATGGTCGTATCTGTGTCGTTGAATCAGTTTAATCTAACGGCAGTGGCTAATTATGAGGATTTTCGCGCTGGGGGTGTTATGGTAATTACAGTGGCCATTTATAGCGGTCGGGTTCCAGAATACACCAACAGTGTTGACAACATGCACCAATAGTGTAATAAAACACACCATAGTGAAACACACCAATAGTGTATTCTCGAACACTGTATTGTGTATTTATTCATATCTAATGGCGCGTTTTTGGTGATGCTACCTAATTTGTGTATGTTTTTTGTTGTGCATTTCATAACATGGATTGTGTATATTTGTATAACAATTGGTGCGGCCGCACTGACCACACGGGAAAGCGTTGCCGCACCTAAACTTGGCACCAATGGGAATCTACAAATACACCAGAGTAAGGCTAATAATGCACCAATTACACAAATAAAACGCACAACAATGTGATTTTCCCTATTCTGGTGCCTTATGACGAGTTTACCCTTGCAGTTCGCGGGGTAGGAGAATGTGCGCGAAAATACTAGAAGAATCTTGATTAATGTGATTCATTAGATCTATCTAATCTAATGGCCTGTAATTGACCATATGACCACACCTAACAACATGGCCACATGTGATCACCCCTATATATATATATATATATATATATATATATATATATATATATATATATGTGTGTGTGTGTGTGTGTGTGTGTGTGTGTGTGTGTGTGTGTGTGTGTATACACACACACACACACTGAAAGAATACTAATGCTTGAATTTGAATTTTTTCAGAGTCTGGGATGGGAAGTGATTTGTCAACATTTGGTGATATGTATAGCTATGGGATCCTTTTACTATAAATGTTTGCCAGTAAAAGTCCTACTAGTGATATCTTCAATAATGGCTTAACTCTTCATAACCATGTTAGAATGAGCATTCCTGAGCAAGTCACTGAGATTGTGGATCCAAAGCTATTCCACAAAAAAACTAATGCAACACCTAAAAGTCTTGTACTTCAGAACCAGATAATAGAATGCCTTGTATCGATTCTTAAGATTGGAATAGCTTGTTCCTTGGAGTTACCTAGGGAAAGAATGAGCATTGGCAATGCAGTCAAGGAGTTGCTTTCAATCAAAGACACCCTTGTGGAACTTGGAGACATTAGGACCATTCTTCGGTGAGGTAATTAATTTATGATGCTCCTTAAATTAGTGCACTGGAAATTTTCAAGTGCTTCATCTAAACGAAAAGTGTAAACTGATAATTGGATTGCACATTTATGTTTATACTAGTTTTACACGCGCATTGCGCGAATGAGTTAATGCCCAATGTTTATAATTAAATAAATATTTGAAAGTATATAAATGCAAGATTATATATGAGAAGTTCATACATAAGTAATTTAATATCCAATTTATTTATTTAAATATGTAACTCATAGTATATGAATACAATGTAATACAGGAGATTCATTATAATTGTTACTAAACTTTTGTTAAATAGTAACCAAGTATTTTTGTTGCAATATATTTACTGAATGCACATATATACAAGATCAATGAATGAATCGACGGTACCAGTCCTTTAGGTGTTTTGCTGAGTATTCATTTAGTTCAACCATTATTCTTGAATAAATTATTATGGTTAAAGAAATTCCTAATTTAAGGAATTTAGATATAGTAAAAATTAAAAATTTTAATTATAATGTAACCCAAAGATATTGAACGATTGGTAAATATGATGTAACCCAAAGATCAAAATGCTGAAGAAAGTGTTTGATTATTCAACAGTTTGAAAAAAAACAATTTTTTCCAATCCACTGAAAATACAAACATTGCAATTTACAATATTTTCACTTAGCGTTTTTTTAGAATGATTTCCCCAAAACACCACTATATGAAAAAAAAAAAAAAAAAAAAAAATTTACTGTAGAGTCATTTCGATTCCTTGAATAACAAGAGCCAGTTTCACTTGCTCACTGCTTGCCCATCAACGGATGGAAAAACTTAATTTTTAAATTGGAGCCTTCAGGCTCCTTTTATAGGAGCCTCAAGGCTCCCATGCCACTTTTCCCACCGATGTGGAAAAAGTGACAAAACTAATGGGAGCCGAACGTTCGGCTCCCTATATTTTTCTAATTTTGTTAATTTTATTTATTTTATTAAATTTTTTTTTTATTTTTTTAAAACAATTATTATTATTGTTTTATTTGAAAATAAGGAAACTAATTCATTAATCATAGGCTGAAATGTTTACAATAAAGATCGATGGAATAGTCAAACATTTCTTACAGTCAAACATAGAAACAACTTCCCTAGCAATGCTCCAGAAAACTTGATTCGTAGACTGTTTCACACATTTGAAGCTGAATTCTTTGGAGGAACTTAAAGCTTCTTTAATGATTTTGTCAAACTTACCCAAGACTGACACTGGTTGAATAGTCTTGCACACCACCTGAGTATCTATTTCCATTCTGCTATCTATTGACAATATCTTATCTCCATCGGGCTGAACTGCATATCATAAGTCATTTTATTATTATTATTATTATTATTATTATTATTATTATTATTATTATTATTATTATTATTATTATTATTATTATTATTATTATTATGAAATATATGTATACCCTTAGGTCATTTTACATGTTAATCTAAACAGCTAATTTTTTCAAATATCTTTCTACCCACCGTTGATATAATTCCTTAGTCAAATACACTAACGCTAACCGCTAACTGCTGATTGTCAAACAAGGACATTGCGAGGTAGTTCCCACTTCAATTTGTTGTGTGATTTGAATACTCTCTTTGTCAACATATCCCTCAAGTAGTTAATATGATTGGCTTTATTAATTATATATATTTTTTTAATTTTTTCATGGTATTAATAAAATACTTGGGTAAATAAATATATAGCATTATTTTGTATTATAACTTTGATATTTAATTAAAAAACAGTGCACAAAAAAGATAATAGAGAATGTAGTGAATATAATCAATTGATAAATTTAAATGTAAAGAATTTTTACATTGGACTAAAATAAAGACAATTTAACTAATGAAATTATTTTTCTTAATTAATTTATTGAAAATGAATAATTTTTTTTGTTAATAAAGACATTGTAGGGACAATGTAGCGAATATAATCAATTGATGAATTTTTTTTTTTTTTTTTTTGAAAATAATCAATTGATGAATTTGAATGTAAAGAATTTTCATATTGGAGAAAAATAATGACAATATAACTAATGAAATTATTTCTCTTATTTAATTTATTGATAATGAATAAAAAAATTGAATAAAGGCATTGTATACACATAATTCTAAATTAAAGAAATGCATATGTATTATTTTTTGTTGTAGCTACTAAATTATTATTTAATTTAATAAGAGTAAAATAGAGTTCTAATTATGCCAACTTTGATTGGGATGAGGTTCGAACCTAAGACCTTTCTTATTGAAATCAATGAGTAAGTTAACGGTGAACTAACAGAAATTAAGAGAAAAGATAATATTTAACGGGAAAGTTAACGAATATTAAGGATAAATTAGGAAATCTCAAGAAAAAATTAAAATCTGATCAATATGAGTCATTCATTTGATTAAAAAATTTGACCGTAATTTTTTCTACCCATTATAGGTCTAACTCTCTTTGACTTTTATTAGTATATACTAGTTTTTTACGCACATTGCGCGATTGAGATAATGTCAATTTTTTAAAAAAAAATAAGTACTTTAAAGTATATTAAGGCAAGACTATATTGGAATTGTTCATGCATAGATAATTGAATGTTGAATTTGTGTATTTAAATAGTTAATTCTAAGTTTACAAATGTAAGACAATATAGTCAAGATTGATTATAATTGTCAATATTATAATTGTATTGTTATGGTTGAAACCTGTAATTTTGCATTTTCTCAGTTTAAGATTATTATTAGAAATAATCGACTAATATACTGGACTGACTGATTCAAGGACATGAATAGTCCGTCATTTAGTTAGATTGAGGGTTGGTTTATAGAAGAAAACTAAAGTAGAAGATAAATCAACACATACGATGTTTACCCAGTTCGATACAGTGTGTATCTACATCTGGGAGACGATCACCGAGGCGTCCAATTCACTAACTCATAATCCAATGTACAAAGGTAGAGAAACAACAATCTCACCCAAGTGTCCCACACAAGGTACGTACCCAGTCTACAAAGGTTTAGTGAATTGTTGAAGTCGGAGAGCCACGCATGCAGAAGTCCAATGAAATCCCTTCAATTGGAGAGCTAACTCTGATGCAGTCTGCTTCAATGACGCAGTCCCACGTTGTTCACACAACTGAATGATCTTCGCGTCTTTTCGTTTAAGCAATGTTAGTTCTTCTCAAGTTCTTCATCATAATCACCAAGAACATATTATCTTGAGAAGAGACATGATAATCAAAGATAAGTAGTGTAGCACGGATTATTTTTGTCTTCTTAAACTCGTGACCCTAATTCTTGACCGAATGATGATACTTATACTTCCTTGGTAAAAACACTCTCCAAAAATATCTTTGATTGTAGATGGTAGGACAATTTGTGAAGAATGCAATCTTAAAGATTTGGTCCATACCTTCCAAAACAGATCCGCTGATATTCTTTCCAAAACTGTCTTCTCAAACCGTGTTCAGCATTTTGGAAACATCTCCCTTTATCAGATCTTCAGTATCAGGGCGTCTGTTGATGAACCTGATCAATCAGTCTTCTGTAAGAGTAAACAGACACCAAACTAAACCCTATCTTAGTTTCCCATAATAATATTGTCAATTATATGTTGGGGTTTTGGACAAAATAAAAACACTAACAAAACCAAATACGAGACATAAGGGAGAACAAATAAAAATTAGGGCATAAAATATTAAATATATACTAATATTGAAGAGCTAACTGCTAATTCTCAAACAAGGACATTGCGAGGTAGTTTCCCACTTCAATTTATTGTGTGATTTGAATGCTCTTTTTGTCAATAAATTCCCCAAATAGTTAATATGATTGGCTTAATTATATATATATATATATATATATATATATATATATATATATATATATATATATATATATATATATATATATATATATATATATATATATATATAACAATTATTATTATTATTATTATTATTATTATTATTATTATTATTATTATTATTATTATGTATACCCTTAGTTCATTTTACATGTTAATTTAAACAGCTAATTTTTCAAATATCTTTTTACCAACCGTTGATATAATTCGATGGTCAAATCCGCTAACTGCTGATTGTCAAACAAGGACATTGCGAGGTTGTCCTCACTTCAATTTGTTGTGTGATTTAAATACTCTCTTACTCAACAGATCCCGTAGTTAATATGATTGGCTTAATTAATTAATTATATATATATATATATATATATATATATATATATATATATATATATATATATATATATATATATTTAAAGCAATTATTATTATTATTATTATTATTATTATTATTATTATTAAATATATACCTTTAGGTCATTTTACATGTTAATCTAAACAGCTAATTTTTCAAATATCTTTTTACCAACCGTTGATATAATTCGATGGTCAAATCCGCTAACTGCTGATTGTCAAACAAGGACATTGCGAGGTTGTCCTCACTTCAATTTGTTGTGTGATTTGAATACTCTCTTTCTCAACAGATCCCGTAGTTAATATGATTGGCTTTATTAATTATATTTTTTTAATTTTTTTTTGGTATTAATAAATTACTTGGTAAATAAATATATAGCATTATCTTGTATTATAACTTTGATATTTAATTAAAAAATAGTGCACAAAAAAGATAATAAACAATGTAGTGAATATAACCAATTGATGAATTTGAATGTAAAGTATTTTTACATTGGAGAAATATAAAGACAATATAACTAATAAAATTATTTCTCTTAATTAATTTATTGATAATTAAAAAAATTTTAATATTAAATATATCTCATATATTTATTAATATAAAAATAATATAATAATCACATCATTTAAATTTTATGAAAATGTTTTTTTTTTAGTCTTTTTACATTTATCAGCTTATCAAAAAGTTAATTTTACCAAACACTTTTAAGAATAATCAGCTAGTTAACAGCTCTTTAGTTTTTAGCTTCTAGCTTATATCTTTTCAGCTTTCAGCTACCTTTTCAACTAGGTTTGCCAAACATAGCCTACATACATACACATCGGGTGGCTGAACTGGTAAAACACGATTCGTTTGTTAGAAGGTCATGTATGATGTGTTTGATTTTGCTAACACTCTCTTAGTAGGTGATGTACAGGAAAGAGATGGTGAGTATACGGGTGTAAATTGTCGTCCGCTAGGGATTGGGACTATGGTACGTACTTGAGTGACAACTAAGGTTCTAGGCACCAAAGCATTGGAACCCACAAGAATCCAAGCAAATTCATAATCAAGATTGAGTAAAAGTCAACAATTAGAGGCTAAAAGTCTAGTTAAGATAACGCAATTCAAACACGAGTAAACACAATAATAAAAGATGGGCTCAAATTAGGGGAGTATTGCCTTCTAGATGCTTTAACAACTTTTAGGGATTAGGGGAGAACATCAACCAAAGGATCATAAAGGCAAAAAACATAAAAATCCTACTTTAAAGCCATTTTCGTAAGCTAAAGAACAAGGATTAGAGCAAGGATTGCCCCACTTTCGTGGTGTATCAATTCCTAGCTCTTTAAGCACATAAGCATTTAGGCCTCCAATTCTTCCTTATTTTCATAGAAAGAAAATAGGTTTGAGAAAGGAGAGGCTTAAGCTCTTCACCCAACTTTCATTGTAGAGAAGAACTATCCAAAAGTAAGTTAATAAGAGTTACGTACCAAATATTAACAAGATTCAACATAAAACATTCACAAACAAATGAAACCTAGGTTAGAGTTCTTCCCCCTTATGCAATAATCACCTATTTAGCATCTAGGTTGGCAATATCACCCTAATCCAAGTGATAGGCATATTTTACCCTCATATTTTAGGTACATCTTTATAATATTTTTGCATTAGTTACTTATAATTATTTACTAATTATTTCATTTTAGGATTTAATTAATTAATTAATGTTTTATAATAATATTTAATTAATAATGTGTTTTGAGCTTAATTCCTTTATTATATTTTAATTCATTTAGTTAATAATATGGTTTATAATCCATTTCAACCGTCCAATTCTTAGCATGCAAACCAATTAACACTTTATATTATATTTTATGTTGCTTCTTTAATTTCATTATGTACAGCGCAACAGCAAGAATTGAAATATTGAATGCGTCAATTACCATGCGCACGGCATGCGGCAGCAGCGGAAAGCTCGTCGATTGATTCGTGTACGGCTAAAAAATAGGAAAAATGAATGGCGGAGAATTGTTCTAGTATATTTTAAGAGTAGTATAAATAGTAGAAGTTTCCTATTGTAAAACGTTCATTCTTTCCCTCTCGATTATTCTTTAAAGTTGTTGTCAATGTCCATTCGTGACTAATTTCTTTAGCTTGGTTTAGTGAATTGAAGCCCCGGAATTGATTATGCTGTAAGATTATTTATTTATTTTATTATATAATTTTTATGCATTTGGGTATTAAATATTCTTCTAAGTTATTTGATATAATTATTTGCTATATTAGATAATGTTGTGCTACAAATTATTCTAATATTCAGTAGCAACTGAGGTTAATTATTGACGGCTTAGTGATAATTGATTTCAGGAAGAATATTTTCCTAAATTAAATGCAACTGCTTGTGCTTGTGTTATTTAGTTTGTTGGTTTTCCTAGTTCCTATTGCTGCTATTAAATTAAATCTATAGCGCTTGTCTTAGGTTATTTAGTAGTTAGGGGTAATTAAACCGCTTGTGCTTTATTTACCTACAACTAAGGGAAAACAGAAATGAAATAATTTCACGACAAATATTCAATTGCATACTAATTACCTTTTGAATCAATGATCAGTGTTAAATTCCGGTGGTGGATCTTTACTAACCAAGGTTTTCTATTATAGGTGCTTTCAATATATTGTTTTCATTGCTTTATTCGTTTATTTTCTTTGATTATCATCTTCATACCAAACCCCCCTTTACTGTAATTTGAGCACATACATTAAACTAGTTACTCCTCGTGGAATCGATCCTTACTCCCGCTACTACGTTTGTAAGGTTTTAATTTGGGAGCCTACGACAGCTCACCACCAAGCCCAAAAATGGACTACTCACACTTCATAAGCATAACAAGAAAGCACAAGAAAATATCATAAGCATTGCACAAAAGCTTAAAAGAAGAGTAAGAAACTTCTCTATTGAAGATGAAGAATTTGTGGTTCAATCCCACTCCAATCCATGATTACAAGCTTTGTAGATGAGTTAGAGATGAAATACTAGACTAACCTAAGCTATAGAAGTGAAAGAAGGTGAAAAGGAATCTAATTTCTAGAGAGAAGGTAGAGAGAATTCTAACCTAGAAAACCCTAGAGTGAGAAAGTTGCAAAATGAATAATGAATTGCCCTTAAATCTGGAAATTTTCGCCTTTTAAAATTGTCTTCAGCCCATTATTTCCCATCTACGTGCGCCTTACAGCGTGACGCGGTGCGTAAATGGGAAATAACATTATTTCCCATTTACTCCGTCGTTACTGCGTGATAGCTTGCATAAATGGGTCTCCTGATTCTTCCTTCACTGATTTTGACCGCTTAGATATTCGAATTGGCCTTCGTGATCTGCATGAAAGTTGTAGATCTTTTCGATGCGAATCCCTGGCCACATGAATCACCTTGATCGGACACTCCTAGCTCCAGATATAATTTTTCTTCCGAAATATCGCTGGAATGTCATAAAATTGTCAATATTTTGCTATTTTCACAAATGTAATCAAAACTAGTCCTTGTGCCTAACTTTAATCAAATTAAGCTATTCTAAGCACATAATAGGCCTAAAGGACTCTAATTAAGCAAAATATGACTGTTAATTAATCCAAAAAAGTGACACATTTTAACACTTATCAGTAGGGACCCCCTCCCCCACCCTATATATAACCCATGTGTGTGTGTGTGTGTGTGTGTGTGTGTGTGTGTGTGTATATATATGTGTGTGTGTGTGTGTGTGTGTGTATATATATATATATATATATATATATACACACACACACACACACACATATATATATATACACACACACACACACACACACACTAGTATTTCTTATGTGCGATGCGCAAAAAATAGGTGCCCAATATTAATATTTTATATTAAATTCTTAAATTTATTTAGATTTTAGATATTTAAATTATTGTAAATAATAATAATAATAATAATAATAATAATAATTATTATTATTATTATTATTATTATTATTATTAATTTATTATTATTATAATAACTTAAAACATTTCTATAAATTTAATATTTATATTTTAAGAAGTAACTAAGATATAACCCCCAATATATAATGTGTATATTATTATTATTATTATTATTATTATTATTATTATTATTATTATTATTATTATTATTATTATTATTATTATTGAAAATAAGAAAATATATGGTGGATGCATGTGCATGGTAGCAATAGTGGAAAAAATAAGAGAAGTTATAATGGTAGGGGTATGTTTGTCTAAAATATTATATAGTACAACATTTATAGGATAATGTATCATAAAACTTAACGGAAAAAACGGACATAAAAGAAGGGTATAACCTTCATCCACACTTATTATGTTTTTAGATTTAGAGTAGATACACACACACACACACATAAAAATAATAAATCCTAAGAAAAATTAAAATTGGTGTTAGTGCTGAGCGTCGGCATGATTAGCCGAGTTTAGCCCCTGCTCGTTTTGAGACGTGACCGTTGTGACTTATCAAGAAGGATGTGGTTAAATGGTTAACGTCTACTTACTCATCACCAATTAGTTTTAATAGGATATGACAACTAGATAGATAAAAGAACTATATGATTAAATGTACTTGACTTACAATAATCACATGATGTGTGGTGCGGCCCACTAGGAAATAAGGATAAAACACTGAGAGTTTTACTATATGTATTCTTAAATTCTACTCTCTCACTTTCACTATATGACGTGGAAAAATAAGAATAAGATACTTTTATTATGTAAGTTCTAAAAAAACAGACACAAAAAAAAGTACAAAATGAAGTCGTTTTGAGCTAGGGTGCACAATAAATTTTTGCAAAAGCTAGTGACAGGGTGGGCTTACCCTAGTTCCTAGACTCTTGTTGTACTTTTTCTTTAAAATTATTTTATTAAAATTTTATCACTTGAGATGTCATATTTTTTGTATCCATTATTTAATTATTATATGTAGTCATTTTATGATTTTTTTTAAACTTAATTAACTCGTTGGATGATTAACCATGATTAGAGAGTTTCATTTTCTTTTTTTTTTTTTTTTAACTTGAAAATGTTACGTAGATCAGAGAATCTTGAAAATAAAATTGGGTGAAAAATAAATTACCACTCTTTAGTCTCCCCCAATAACTTAATTTAAGGAAGAATTTAAACATTTCAATTCATCACTTATTATGTCCAAAGTGGGCAGATCCTTGTGAACACTGGCATTTGGTCATGTTGCTGTTGAGTCACCGTGATTTATATCATCTCAAATGCTCTGTCATGTGGAGGTTGGAGATTTAACCTTTTGGGAGAAGTACAAAAAGTTATTACCCTTCCCGTTTTGTCTTTTAAAAAGTTATAAATTAAAATAATACTCTAATATTAAGTAAAGAAAATTAGGAGAGGTTAGATCGAGCCTCAGTGGAGGCGGTATTGACTCTTTGTGTGTCTACAGGTTGAGAAAGTATATATGAACCGATACTACAATGTAATAGAGTTAGTAACTTTCAAAAATATTAAGTAAAGAAAATTATGGTTAAAACAATAAATAGTGGCAATAATACTCTAATATTAAGTAAAGAAAATTATGGTTAAAACAATAAATAATAGTGGTCTATGAACTTTATTATTAGTATTATTTATTTATTTAACAGAATCGTGAATATGTTTTTTTTTTTGTCAGACCACGAGGTGTTCTGAGCAGTTCCTAATTGTAGGAAGTATTTTTCTTTGTCAGAAGTGTTTTTTCTTTGCCAGACTAGAGGTTGTCCTGAGCAAGCCCACTGCACATCCCCGGTGCTCGTACCATACGCGAACTAATTCCCGTTTGCAAAGGACCAACCCAATTAAAGAACAAAATGCTGGCCATATTGGTTTTTTCGGGGGTTCAAACTCCCTAACTCTCTTAAGGGACAAGGGTGATCGGGCACTCACGCCAACCAAATTGATTTTGAAGTGTTTAGACAGGAATTCCATATTATAATTGTAAGTGTACAAAATAGTACACATTAGATTGGCTAATTTATTAGTTTATTTTATTAATATGTAATGTTAATTAGCATGAATTGTAATTAGTATTTTGGACCAAGCTAAAATGTGTGGTGGAGATTTATTGTTAAAGAAATTGGACAAAGAGCAAGTCTGAAGATCTCAAGTTAAAAGAAGATGTGGTTGAGAAGAATTCTAGCCACATGTGAAAGCTATAATCAAGGCATGGTGAAATGGAAGCTACGTACAATATATAAGGAAGGGAAAATGAAAGAGGAAGTTGCCAATTCTGAAATTCTGATCTCATATGCAAGTTTCCTACATTACTGCTTTAATATTGATTATATTATTTGTGATTTAAATCTGTACTACAAATCAGTACCTGTGACAGCTGAAGTGCTACACCAAAGATGGTTATGGCATGCACGGTTCAGTCCTGAGTAGGTGTTTTAGAAGAGTTGTAGTGGTAAAGGCTGTGAGCCGTTTGTAATTACCTCTTGTAATACTCTGTGGTGAACATCTAGTGGATTGGGCAGACGTGGGTTGCCCCGCAGACGTAGGAGAAGGAGCTCCGAACTGCGTAACAATTCTACTGTGTCTTTACTTTATTTATGCTTTCAATTTCGTTATTTATACGTTGATTAAATTGATTTAATTAAACAGTGAAATTGTCTCGTAACATAAAATCAAGTAGAATCCTTAGTGTTAAATTGATATCAAGATACACGGGCTTTTTCAATTAGTATCAGAGCCTCCAGACTTAAGTTATTAGTCTGACGATCTGGCTACTCCGTGCCCCTTGATCTCAATCCTTCAGCTGAGAAAACGAGTGCTAGACACAACGATAAGGCACTAGATATTATTTATGGGCTAATTCATGAAAGTCAATTTCCTATTGTTGCAGGCCATGATTCAGCTAAAGGCGTATGGGAAGCACTAGAGGCTACCTATGAAGGCACAACGTCGGTAAAACAATCGAAACTGCAACTGGTACAGTCAGACTTCGAGGAGCTCCGGATGAATGAAGATGAAACCATCGTGACCTTTCACACTCGTGTGTAAGAGCTAGCAAATCGAGCTATGGTCCTCGGAGAACCGTTCACTCAAGAAAAGTTGGTGAAAAAAATTCTACGATCACTACCACCTCGGTTCCAGATGAAAGTTACAGCGATCCAGGAACATGACAACTGGGAGAAAAAGACCGTAACACAACTAATGGGGAATCTAAGAACTTATGAGATGGAAATCTTAAAAGATCACACGAAAAAACAAAAAACAGTAGCATTTACCGCTGAAGAAAATAATTGTATACCTGACTTAGATGAAATAGGTGATGATCCAGTTGTATTTCTTACTAAACAGTTTTCTAAACTTTTTAAACATGTATCAAAAGGTTCACGAAACAAAAATATGCAAAAGGGAGCGTCATCATCAGAAACGAGTTCTAAATCAGGATCATCAACCTTCAAGCCTTCTGGTTCACGTCCAGGACAGTCCAAAGAGAAACCCAACAGTAAAGGGATCAGATGCTATGAATGTGAGGGCTTCGGACATGTACAAGCAGAGTGCCCCACCTATCTTCGACACAAGAAATCCATTTCAGCAGTTACTTGGAGTGATGATGACTCGGACGGTGAAACAGGAGGATCTGATCCAGACAAAATTTCTGGTAATTTTGTTGCCTTTACTGCACATATGGCTGCTGGACCAGGTCATGAAGATGTTACTGACTCAGAGGGAGGCGAGTATATCTCTGCAGAAGATTTAGAGTCAAGTGAATCATCTTTTGAAATTGAGTTTAATAAGTTGTATCCCAAATGGGCAGCACTAAGGAAAGAAAATCGTAGATTAACTAGTGAAATAGGGATTGTAACAACTGCAAAGAAAGTGTATCAAACTCAAATAGCCGATAGGGATCTGCTTCTTAAAGAAGCATTGGCCCGAGAAGAAAAACTGAAACAAGAGGTACAGACTCTGAAGCAGGAGCTGAACACCTACAAACGCCAAATCCAAATGATGGATACCACGTCTACACTTGACGAAATCCTTGAGTCTGGAAGAAAGACTTCTGAAAAATTTGGTATAGGTTTCACAGGAAGCAGCTCAAAGGATAAAACGGTGTTTGTCAAAGCGTCAGGCCCTGGACAAGGCGATATTCCAGAATCTAGCATAGCGACACGTCTCGTTGGTACAGTAAGATCACTCAAGCCATATTATAAAACCTATAACCCGGTATGTCATTATTGCAGGTTACGGGGTCATACCAGACCTGAATGCTACTACTTCTACAAGGATCAAATAATCGAGAAGTTCAAACACAAGAACATCCAACCCTTTACAAGACAAATATGGGTTAAAAAGACAGATTATATCTCATTCGTATCTTTCCACTCTAAAAGTACAGGTCGAGAAGAAAAATGGTACTTCGATAGCCGGTGTTCACGTCACATAACAGGAAATGCTAAATTTCTGAGTAACGTAAATACAAGCAAAGGTGAAGTTACCTTTGGCGACGGTATAAAAGGACAAGTCACTGGTATAGGCACGCTAAACGTAGTTGGTCTGCCAAAACTAGAGAAAGTTCTACTAGTCAAAGGACTTCATGCAAATCTTATAAGTATAAGTCAACTATGTGACCAGAACTGGAACGTGAGCTTCACCAAAAATAACTGCAGTGTCCTAGACAAAACAAATCAGTGTGTTATGAAAGGTACAAGGTCAACTGATAATTGCTATATTCTCACTAACAATGTTTTGTGTTGCAGGATCAATATAGATGAAACTGAGCTTTGGCACCAAAAGCTAGGACATCTAAGTTACAGACTTCTTGACAAACTTGTGAAGATTGAAGGTGTTCGTGGATTACCCAAGCTGGAAGTCAAACCAACCATATGTGGTGCATGTCAAGCAGGAAAGCAAACCAAATCGTCTCATCCAGCTCAGCACACCATAAACACAAGTCACTGCTTGGAACTGATCTACATGGATCTCATTGGTCCAACGCAAACAGAAAGTGTTGGAGGTAAGAAATACATACTAGTTTGCGTAGATGATTATTCTCGTTTTTCTTGGGTTACCTTTCTCAGGGACAAGTCTGAGACCCTCGAAGCCTTCAAAACTCTGGCATTGAAACTTCAAAAAGAAAGAAATGAACCCATCATTCGAATCCGAAGTGATCACGGACGAGAATTCGACAACAATCTGTTCGATACCTTCTGCAACCAAACAGGAATCACACATGAATACTCAGCACCAAAAACACCTCAACAAAACGGAGTTGTTGAACGGAAGAACCGCACAATTCAAGAAATGGGACGAGTTCTGCTCAATGCCAAAGGACTACCTCAAAAATTTTGGGCAGAAGCTGTGAACACTGCATGTCACATCATCAATCGGGTCTATCTACGTCCAGGCACGAATCAGACTCCGTATACATTATGGAAAGGTAAGAAACCAAACATTAAATATTTTCATGTTTTCGGATCACCCTGTTTTATCTTGAAGGATCGAAACCCTGTCGCAAAGTTTGAATCAAAAAGCGATGAAGGCATCTTCCTCGGCTATTCAACAAACAGCAGGGCATATCGTGTATACAACAAAGTTACCAAAACCATCATGGAGTCCACAAATGTTGTAATCGATGATCAACCGAGTGATATTATCACAACGTCTCAGCCTGGACCAGTGATAGAACCTGACACAAGTTGTCCTGAAACTTCTGATTCCAGAACCCCTGAACCTAATCCAGAGTCTCCTATGCCATCTTCCACATCAACTCAACCTGAGCAAGAAATCGAGTCTGAGTCTGAATCTGTCACTGATCACGGTAACATTGATATCCCTACTCGCATCCAGAAAGCTCATCCAATACAAAACGTAATTGGAGACCCCAGTTCCGGCGTAAAAACCAGAGGTAAACCGAAACGTGATTACCTTCAATTAGCAGGATATTCTTGTTATACTTCTCAGATCGAACCGAAGAATATCAAAGAAGCTCTAACAGACTTATTCACCAAGCCGTTAGACAAATCAAGATTTGAACTACTTAGAGATGCACTTGGAGTCTACAGTTGCACAGCTTAATCTACCAAACCAGGTATTACAAATAAATTCTAATTAATCTTTTTACGTTAACATGGCTGTTTGTTTAACTTTGTTGCAGAAGGACTCTTTCGATTTTTTTTAATCCATAAATTTTTCTTTTCCCATTTTTAATACCAGTTAAAACCAAACCATATAGTTCAATTTTTCCCCAAACCTCTATCTAAAAATTATAATCTCACGCCTCACGCCCTCTTGTTACCTTATACGGCTCATTTGACCTCTCATATTTAATTTATTCTCGAGCTTTAATCTTAAACTTAGATACTGGTTTCAACTTTTCTTTGCCAGATCAGTTTGTATCTACCATTCCCTCTAGTGATATGTGTGCCCATTCCTTTCCTTTACAAGGTGATCCGTATGATTCTTCTTCAAATAAATTACTTGAAAATCTTGTGCCATTATCTGATTTAGTGCATGCTGTGCCATCTCCCTTCACCATTCGAAATATTAGCCAATATGTGTCTCCCATGACTTGTGCTGCATTCTCTATTCCCATAACCATTCCAGTCTCGAAATCCGCAGAGGTTCCCATCCCTGTGCCCACCTCACATGACTCTGTTCCCATTATCTCTGTGCCCGTGGGCAAATCTTCCCGAAAAGGGAAAGAAAAAATTATTGTTTCAGGTACAGCCGAGAAAAGAAAAATTGGAGCATTGGAAGACGTTGTCTACTTGTCTGAGTCTAAACAATAAAAAAGAGGGTCCACATTGCCACCCAGAATGACAAGGTCCAGATCAGTTTCAGGCCCAGTACCTAGTCCGGCCCCTGCTTCAGAAGCTGCTACTGCCCGCTCTGGCTCAAAGATGAAACAACCCAAGAAGAAATATCATCCTATTTTACTGTCTCCAGATTTGATGTCTGACTGGAATGTTCATGCTACTAGGGATTTTATTCTGGAGAAATCCATCAATGTGGAGGAATTGACAGAAAAATGCAACATTGTGCCTATTTTGCGAGATCAATACCTGCTTGCCTCACTTGTTCATATTGGCCCGTATTCCAGATGGCTCACTGCCGAGTTCTACACGAATTTAACATTGGATACGCTTTCGGAGGGGTCGCCGCGATTTCAACAAGTTTTTATTAGGGATAAATGGTATCCCTTAAGTCCGGCAGCGATTAATTCCTATTTGGGTACTCCAAATCATCAAGCTGCTCCTGACCCGAGTCCTAATCTCCTAGCCGCTGCTCTAACTCACAACAAGATCGTCACTTGGCCAAACACCGGACTTGAAAGCTTAAAGCTCACCACGGTCTACTCTGTTCTGTTACGGCTAGCCTCAACAAATTGGATGCCAGCTGTTCGTCATCATCTTGTGTCTGACCAGCTTGCTGCCCTTCTCTACAAGATCAGGAACCGGCTCCCTCTCAATCTTGGAGAAATCATCTTTGGCCATCTTGCTCAATTTGTGCGACATAGGGAACCTAAGGTACACCTACCGTTTCCTAGTCTCATTTTTGGACTTCTACAGGAACACGGGTTCAAGCCCTACACAGATGAGGAAGTGATTACTAATGTTTCAGTCTATAAATATGATGATCGGTTGACAAATAAGGATCACTATGATGATAGAGCTACGCTTTTGATCACTCCCGGCGCACCAACTGCCACGCCCTCTGTGTCTGCCCCTGCATCATCAGCTGACACTGCCTCTGCACCGAATCCTCGTCCTACGACAGCTATCAAGGAACCTCCGACGCTCATGGATCGCCGTCAAATTGTTCTCACTCTTCAAGCATCAATTGCACAAGTCCGGACCTCGGTTGCTTCTCAACAAATAACCATTGATGGCTTAGAACAATTGTTGAGTGCTCAGTTGGAAGAAATCGCCAGAATGGAGGCTATCTATGCTCAGATTCGATCTAACCCTGGCACTGGCACTGGTTCTATTTCTGAGAGTGATGAATCTGAGTCGGGCACCCCGTCTGCAAGTTAATCCAATCCACTAAAATGATGTTCACCGGTTTGTTTGTCATTTATTTGGCATAAACAAAGGGGGAGTATGGGAGAAAAGGGGAGTATTTTGGAATGTTTGGATATTTGGTAAGTTTTTGGTTTTTTGAATATTTTGGTATGGATGTTAATCCCTGGTTCGGATGGTATATTAATAATTTGGTACTATATAAATTATTTTTGGGATGACTATGAATGAATTAAGTATGAAAATATGAATGTCTTGGTATATTTGGTATGTTGACTGCATGGTATGAATTGGGTTTATTTGGAATGCATATGAAGAAATGAAATCACAAGTTAGGGGGAGTAATTCATTGGAAAGCGTGACATATATGGTATGTTTGATACAACACTTTTTTCGTGCATGATTCACTATTTATTGATTGGATGAAGTTTGTGAGTCAACATCAACCAAGATTCAAAATAAAATCCCACACACAAATAAGCTTTGGTCTGGTCTTAAGAGAATTTAATTTCACATTTGTTTTCTTTATATGTTCAGTACGTATACTATGGGATGTTAATAAAATATTCATTCATTTTCCCAAAGTATAATGATACTATTGTTTTACCAAATAAATTGCCAAAGGGGGAGATTGTAAGTGTACAAAATAGTACACATTAGATTGGCTAATTTATTAGTTTATTTTATTAATATGTAATGTTAATTAGCATGAATTGTAATTAGTATTTTGGACCAAGCTAAAATGTGTGGTGGAGATTTATTGTTAAAGAAGTTGGACAAAGAGCAAGTCTGAAGATCTCAAGTTAAAAGAAGATGTGGTTGAGAAGAATTCTAGCCACATGTGAAAGCTATAATCAAGGCATGGTGAAATGGAAGCTACGTACAGTATATAAGGAAGGGAAAATGAAAGAGGAAGTTGCCAATTTTGAAATTCTGATCTCATATGCAAGCTTCCTACATTACTGCTTTAATATTGATTATATTATTTGTGATTTAAATCTGTACTACAAATCAGTACCTGTGACAGCTGAAGTGCTACACCAAAGATGGTTATGGCATGCACGGTTCAGTCCTGAGTAGGTGTTTTAGAAGAGTTGTAGTGGTAAAGGCTGTGAGCCGTTTGTAGTTATCTCTTGTAATACTCTGTGGTGAACATCTAGTGGATTGGGCAGACGTGGGTTGCCCCGCAGACGTAGGAGAAGGAGCTCCAAACTGCGTAACAATTCTACTGTGTCTTTACTTTATTTACGCTTTCAATTTCGTTATTTATACGTTGATTAAATTGATTTAATTAAACAGCGAAATTGTCTCGTAACATAAAATCAAGTAGAATCCTTAGTGTTAAATTGATTTCAAGATACACGGGCTTTTTCAATAATGATATGCTTTTAATTAGATTACCTTTTTTTTTAAATCTAATTCTTAATAATATCAAATTATTTTTACAATTGGATAACGTCTTGCTTGTTTAAGTAAAAAAAAAAAAAAACTGCTTAAAAAGTTAACAAGTTGTTGACAAAAACATATTTTAATTTAACCAAAAATAATCATAATCTAATTAAAGCCAAGGTGAATTAGTCAACACAAGGCAACATACACTATAGAAGAGGCCATTTATTCACATTTCACACCAACAGGCGCATTTCCAATTTTAATTTGTCAGTCATGCGACCCAGGCTGGCAACTACTTTTATTATATTTTTGCACAAACTTAAGAGTTTTAGGTTACAAAGTCAAGTGTGAAAATAGAAAAAGTCTTACCTCATGAATCATGCCACATCGATCCCAATGAGAAAAAATATAACTCCACTGTTGATAGGCGATGGATCAACCAGGGTAGATGCAATAACACTTGCTAATACTAAAATGGTCCCAACTATCATGTCGGATCCGTCAAAATTTTATCTGTGCATCGCACGTGCATTGCACGCGCACTGCACGGATAATTGGACAATTATTTGCTCGAATTCAAGCAAGGATAACATCAAAATAAAAACATAATCGATACAACCCATTTCATCAATTGCATTATATAATATTCGTTGTTATAATTTATATTTGTATATAGATCAAAATATTCTTAAAGATTATAACAGATCTATTCCGTGCAACGCTTGGGTAAAATACTAGTAATAATAATAATAATAATAATAATAATAATAATAATAATAATAATAATAATAATAATAATAATAATAATAATAAGAAGAAGAAGAAGAAGAAGAAGAAGAAGAAGAAGAGAAGAAGAAGAAGAAGAAGAAGAAGAAGGTGGTAAAATTTTGGCAGATCCGCCATGATAGTTGGGGCCATTTTAGTATTAGCCACTGCTGTTGCATCTACCCTGGTTGATCCAACGCCTATCAAAAGTGGAGTTATGTTTTTTCTCATTGGGATCGCTTGTGGCTTTGGTTACTTTTTATGTTAAATTAGTTGTATAGATATAAACTATTTGCACAAAATGTTTGCAGGTTATTCCTGTGTTACTCATGCAGTTAGCTCCCATGCATATGAGAGATACCATAGAACTGACATTACAGCATTCTTTTGCATTGGGAGGGTGTTTGCTTTTCTTGGTAAATTTTTTAGTCTATACGTACTTTCCACTTCATTGGCATGCAACTTTTGGTGTTTTAATAGGTTTTGCAGTCTTATTTCTTTTGGGATCAATTTTGATTGGTAGAATTCATGTAGGACAGATTAACGAGCCACATAGATCTATTGGTGTTTTGATACCAGAGCATAGTGGTCTTGTTATTATTAGGGTGTGATTTATTATATTTACCCAGCTTATAGGGTTAGGGCCATTAGTATTGGTTCCTTTTTCTTTTGAATCTATCAATTTAGAGGACGACCTATCCTTTCTTCCTTTACTTATAAGTAGTGTAGTTGTCTTCATCTATCAATTTAGAGGACGACAACCTATCCTTTCTTCCTTTACTTATAGGGAATGTAGTTGTCCTCATATCTAAATATATAATAAAAAAATTTATTCGTGCATCGCACGCACACTGCACGGATAATTGGGTAATTATTTGCTCGAATTCAAGCAATGATAACATCAAAAAACATAATCGATACAACCCATTTCATCAATTGCACTATATAATATTCGTTGTTACAATTTATATTTGTATATTGATCAAAATATTCTTAAAGATTATAACAAATCTATTCCGTGCAACGCACGTGTAAAAATACTTGTAATAGTAATAAGAATAAGGTGGTGAAATTTTGGCGGATCCGCCATTTACCAAACATGGCCATTGTATTGTTATTGAATCTATAATTAATATATATTTCTTACTTTGCAGTTTAGCTTGGTAATTGTGTTGAGTAACATTCATGGTGTTAGGAATCGCCTCTTAGAGTTCCCATCCAACATCATTGTGATGGGTATTCTACTAGTCAGTTATGTTGCACATGCCATACTAGGTGGTCCTTTTGGGTGGATTTCACGTAGGTATCCTAGATAGGTGGCCAGAAAATACTAGTGAGTATTTTGTTGGTAACTTTTTACAACATTGTTTATGCCCGTAGTTCCTAAGTTGATGTGTTATGTTAATGAACGGACATTTTTAATTTTTAGTATTTATACATTAGGATTAGTGGTAGTTTCTTGGACTTTTGTAGTAAAATAATAGTAACAATTTTATTATCTAAATATATAATAAAAAATTTTATTCGTGCATCGCATGTGTTATTGGTCAACTCTTTACAACATTGTTGATGCCTGTAATTCCTAAGTTGGTGTGTAATGCTAATTAACTGTATAGCAGCTTGTTTGTTCCTTGTGCCTTTAATTATAGTGTGTACCTTTCTCAACACATAAACCAACATAATCAACTCATCAACCTTGTCAATATTTAATTCTATCAACACTTTATTCCTAACTTTCTCAACACATAACTATCAACAATTTAATATATTATATTGTACACTACACTAAATTTTATCAACACTACTTAATTAATCAATTCAATCAACACATATAAGTAGTGAGAAGCTTAAACATAAGATTCCCTAATATGGTCAAAGCTATCAAACAGTGATCTATTTTGAAGAGCATTTGGAACAATTGTTTAAACCGCTTTCTGGTCCTCTGCCTGCAAATTTCAAATTTCAAATCACTGAATCAATGAAGAGGGACATGAATATGCATACACATATACAACCAAATAGAAAATTGGATGTGCAAAAGCAAATCACCGTACCGTTGAAGAGCATAACTGCATCAAGATAAACTAACCAATGCATTAAAAAAAAAAAAAAAAAAAAAAAAAAAAAAAAAAAAAAAAAAACCAATGCACAAATTAAAATTATACGCCATTGACTTCTGATTTCTGCATGTACTGTCCAAACAAACACATGCTACATTAAAATGGAACATGCAATAAGAAAAATCGGCTGATTGCTCTAATCTACTTTAATTTCCCACTTAACATGTGAGAATTGTTCCATTTTCAATCAGGAGACAAGTACATATGCCTGGTAACTGCATACTCTCCTAGAAATATTCAAGTTCAAATGCCTCAGCTAAAAATATTCAAATGTGTACGTAATTAACCTTTTCTGAGTTTTCTCTAAGTAACTACTCATTCTCCTCTTCTAGTCTCATTGTCATTGACTCTAATTCAACGTGATATGCCTGCAAACAACACTCAGTTAAAATTCCAACAACAAATTAAAAAGGGAAATAAAAAGAAAGGCAGATTATATCAACAAGTTTTAATCTTTTTTCCTATTTCCGCTCCCCTCTGTCCCGACAGTCTTGAAGTCATTGTTTCAAATCTTTACATATGCAAGCTTTTTTTTTTTTTTTAAACTTCATTAAAAATAAAAATCCAAACTAGGGGCCCTCCCAACGTTGGGCCCAGGGCGGGTGCCCATCCCGCCCGCCCCTCTGGGCCGGCCCTGGCGGCGACGGTTCCTTCCGGCGGTACAACCTCTCTCACTTGTTCGGTAACTTGAAAATAAAGAATATTGGGAGAAATTTCTTATTTTACCCTTGCATTTTTATGGTAAATAGACTGAGGACCAGAAAATCACCATCTATATATATATATATATATATATATATATATATATATATATATATATATATAGGGTTGGACAAATATGGACCCTAAGATTAAAGTAGATTAATGGATTAGATTTAAGGAGAAAAAAATACTCCAGCATCCTAATTAATTATTAAAAGGACAATTATGACAATTACATTGTACCCTAATTACTGTAAAACTATGAATATGATATCTTATCTTCTTATCTTCTTACTCTATATAATATCAAAATGTTTTTGGCCACATAACTTTCCCGCCCAAAGAAAACGGCAACGTTTTGAGATAGAAAAGTAACAGTCACGGCTTTTGGTTTCTGATGCTTGGGAATTATTATTTTGCACTCATTGCATATGCATTGCATAGTTCAGTGCTTTTGGTTTCTGATGTTTGGGAATTATTATTATTTTGCATTCATTGCATAGGCACTGCATAGTTCAGTGCATTGGTTAACACAACTGTGATTAATGGTTATTGGAGAATGCTCAGCGCCGCTAATTTAGTTATTAATCTTATTATGATTGGAAGATTATTCATTTCCAAATAAACATTAATAACATACATTTATTACATCATATTTGAACATATTAGAAACCAAACGCTTTTGATTATAGTTATTATAGGATTCAAAATTCAAAATATTAATAATACAGAAAATTTTTTAAATCTTTTTTAATACTACGCCTCTGTTTTGTTGTTTATTTTTTGTTATAATTTCTTAAGGAAAAAACTCATAACTCATTCCTAGAGGCAATTACATATCAAATGTAAAGGAATCGGGTAATTCACTAGATAGGAAGCAGGTAATACATTCCAGTATTTTTATGTTAACATTTTATTATATAAATTAATTTATCGTTTACTGAAAAAAAAATTAGAGTATGCGATTTTAAAAAGTAAGATTAACCTATTTTTTTTTATACTTACAATTTTGTTCATCGACAACAATTTAATTGTTCATTCTAATAAAGTTTTGAGAGGGAAAAATTAAAAAAAAAAAAAAAAGTTACTAAATTGAAAAAAAAAAGATTTTTAAAATTAAATCAGTTGCATGAACAATAATATTAGAGAGACGAATAAATTTAAACAAATAATTATTGAACTGATATTAAGTAATTAGAAAATATGATGTATTTCTTAATTTCGTTGAAAACAATAAATTTTACCTGAAGATGATATTGTATTTATTAGTTTGTTTTAGATCTGCTCCGGTCACCCGATTCTTCAGATCGGCATTTGGAGAGGAAAGCAATTCCACAACGGCCAAAAGCTACAGTCAGATTATCTGAAAAGATTTTTAGCAGTGGATTATTTGGAGGTGTGATGATTTAAAATCGAGTGTGTCAATTTTATTGTAAGCACAAGACGCCGGAAACAGAGAAGGTTCGCGTAAGTCAATGGAACATTTTAGAGAGAATGACGAACGCAACAGAGTAGACGGAAGCGCAATCGTCAAAAAATATGGATTAGGGTTTGGTAATCAGCTTTTAATCTTTTATAATTGGGTTAATGGGCTCGGGTATTGGGCTGAAATGCAACGTAATTGGGTTATATGGATAGATGAGTAGTTGTGCTGTGCATCCGTATGCACCATGCATGGTGCATACAGATGCAAAAACAATGTCGTTTTATTAAAAACGCGCGTCTCCCCTTAAAAAAAAAAAATCAGGTTCGATTCCCAGCAACAGCATATGAACTAAAATTCCAGAATCGATGGAATTATAGTTCATCGATTCTGGAATTTTAGTTCATATGTTGTTGCTGGGAATCGAACCTGAATTTTTTTTTTTTAAGGGGAGACACGCATTTTTAATAAAACGACGTCGTTTTTGCATCCTATGCACCATGCATGGTGCATACGGATGCACAACATAATTTTCCTGGATAGATAATTAAATGTTTATTGGACTTAGCATTGCAGGTTTTATTTTTTCTTTCATGAAATGAAAATATATCATATTTAGTTTAGATTTATATATGCTGTATGTATATAATTATTATAATTAAGCAATGTTTAAGAAAAGATTTTTGTAGTTAGTTTCAATGTAGGATGTTGATACTGTATTTTTTATTTATATATTGTCAAGTATATCTACTATAGGCTTTAATTGCAAATCATATTAATAAATGTTTTATATATAATAAAATTTAATTTCATTATTTTTATTGTATGTTGTTTGATTTCCTAATTTGTTTAAATTTTGTTATAAAAATGTGTGTGTGTGTGTGTCTATATATATATATATATATATATATATATATATATATATATATATATATATATATATATATATATATATATATATATATAATTATTTTAATGTAAAATTTTAAAATCTCATGTGGTATCTAATAACACATCTTTATAATATATAGTATGTGATGTTCGATATAACAACCAATTTATTATTGTTAAAGAAAAATATATTTTAGAATGAATTTTTATTTCATAATTAATATTTTATTTTATTATTTTTAAAATCTTATAAACAATAAAGTTACTTAAATTTTATGCCGTGCATCGCACAAGGCAAAAACTAGTTTATCCTAAATTATAGAAGATTAATTATAGTAGGATTAAACAAACAAATAGAACCAGGACTATGTGGTCTAATGGTACCCGGGTTGGACTTCCATTTGGAAGATTATGAGTTCGAGCCTCAGTGGAGGCGTTATTGGTTCTTTGTGTTTCATTAGGTTGAGAAAGTATATGAACAGATACTACAATGTAATAGAGCCAGTAACTTTCAAAAAAAAAAAACAAACAAATAGAAATGCAATCCACCCCTACGGCAAACACCATACAGAAGCGATTTTCCGACATAGCACTGCGACGAGAACTCATGGATGTGAATTTGGAGTTTATGTCTCCTTCACTACCAGGTAAACATCTCAAATTGAATCATAGTTTAAGGATAGTGTGCGATAAATTATTGAACTGTATGTACATCACTATATGTATGACTCAGTATTAATAATGTGAATTGCATAATATTAAATTGGTGAATATGTATGCGTATAATAGCAATCGAAACCCCTAATTATGAGTACAGGTTTAAGAATATGTTTTGGGATGGAAAAGTTGCAATTATGCAAGCACACATTGTAGACAATTAGTTTACTGCATATGCATTGGAAATTTTGTTGGTGTGGGGAAAACTTTGGTATTTCATAATGTATGCATTGTGAGTAGAAGTGAATGGATGAGTCACTAGTACAGATTTGCACATCCGCTACCCTTGTAAAGGGCTATCCACTACCCTTGTACAAGGGTAGCGGATACTAGGGTCGCTGAAAACCCTGAGCTTTTTGCTACCCTTGAACAAGGGTAGCGGAAAGTTAAGAATCCGCTACCCTTCTTTAAAAGGAAGGGTAGCGAATACCATTAATTTATTAAAACAATCCGCTACCTTTCTTTAAAAGGAAGGGTAGCGGATTGTTTTTTATAAATTAAAAAAAAAATCATTATTATATTTAAATTTCCCAATTTTATTTTTTTTTAAATCCTATACGGAATTCATACACTACATATCAACATAATACTACAATCCTACAATAATATTCATAATATAACGCAATCCACAACAAAATCTTTCGCCCATATTCAACATAATCTAAATTAATCATTCACAATAATCAATTTAATCCAACCATTAATAATATATCCTAATTAACTAATGATAATCATCAATATTTCAATACAACCAATATAAGAACGATTAAGCAGAACTAGTACAATGTATATAGTAAAAAAAGATGTATGAAATTCACTTGAAACAAATAAGTGCATTACTGATATATATAAATATAAATTAGATTCATTAATAGCCAAGCACATGAATCACAGCTAATTGATTCCAAGTTTAACAGGTGTTATAAATCTATCACAAGGGAGCTAAAACTAAGTCAAATATATCAGGAAAAGAATAGGACATTGCAGATCCAACTTCTGTAGTACACTGCAATAGTCATTTTATGCCAGGAAAAAAAACTTAAGTATCTTCATAATATAAAATAGTAAATTAAATAGCTCATGAGCAAGAATCAGAAGAAAATTAACTCTCCCAAACATTTTGCTATATTAACTTTAGAAAAAAAATTATCATCTAAATAGGCAAGCATATTTTCATTCACAGAGAATCCAAGTCTATTCCTCATTCCTACAGTTTTTTGAGAGATTTTCATAATGTTTCACAACAATAAAATTACCAAATTCAAACTATAGTTGCAGGTTCTCTAGAAGGTGGAAACAAATATGGGGGAACTGGAGAAGAAAAGCACTAATAACAACTAAACAATCTAAAACCTGAAGGAATTCCTTTAGTTAGTAGTTTGATTACTAATATCTGTCACCTAGACATATCAGCTTATCCTCAAATGTCAAAGTTCTTATTCTCTTTTCTTCTATTTGGGAACTATGTTAATGATCCCTTTGGACAGCTATCAAGTGATCATCAAGTGCTTCTATAGTATTATAGTTCAATAAAAGTCAAGTATACCTAAACTCATACCAGAAAACTATAATGACCAACAGTCCTTGACCCAATAATTGCTTCTTTTAGACATATGTTAAGAAGATAGAGCATTTGTCTCTCTAATTGATTATCCCATTTATCTCTACTCAAATAAGCCTTAACAGAGATCTTGTTGGGGTTTGCTGCAAGAACTTCTTAGTTTAATCTTATTATGTAAAATGAACGCTGTGCACCAAACCAGCCTAATACAGATTGAAAACTTAGACACCCATCAAAATTCAACTATTTTAAGGTCACAAGACAAAAACCCAATAATCCTCATAGTATAGAAAGTCATTAAAGTTAGAAAACTTCCAATCAAACAACCCAGAGTCAACAATTATTTATTAAAAAAAAATTGAATCTAGAGATTTTAAGGACAATGCTTATACGAAGTATGGGAGTTGGAAGAAACAAGAATCAATAAAACATTAGAATACATTAAGACAAAACACACATATGACATAGAATTAAGGTGACTAAAGTAGTTAATTTAGAGAATTACCTTCTCAACAGATCACTCTCCCATTACACCCCTTCTACTTTTGATGGCATGAAGATGAGCATGGTTTGGGGCAACTTTGCGGGATGCAACAGAAACAGCTAGTTGACTCAATGAACCCCACAATTCTTCAACTACCTGTAATAACACTTACTGCATTATATACTAATATGCATGCTAGAGACTACTAAACAAAATTCTAACAGCAATCCATGAGTATCTACCTCATCCAACTTTCGTCCTTCGAGAGCAGCTTGCTCTTTAACTCGCTTTAAAGCGTTTATCCTTCAAATATGAGTTGAGTTCTCTTGGATTTACTTTTCTAGTCTGAACCAGAAACAGAATAGAAAAACGGGTAATCCAACTTGATCACACAAAAAGCCCATCATAAAAATTCTAGTAGAGAAGTTAGAACTAATATACTTTGCTGAAAACTAACACAGAATTGTTCCACTTTGGGTAGAGGAGATGCATTTTTCAAGCATTTATGGGAGGTTAACAACTAAAATACATCTGTACCTTTGAAAGTAAATAATAATAATAATAATAATAATAATAATAATAATAATAATAATAATAATAATAAACAAAGCTACACCATGGCCAATGGCCAATAAACAATACAAGTTAAAGTGATGGTGATGCCCTATCCTCAGACTCAACAGATCAATAGAAACCACAGACTTGGGTCACTTGTGATTAAGAGTTAGATAATTAGTATCATAATATGAGCAGTCAAAGTCAATAGGTCATAGAATGTACAAGAAACATACCTCCTCATCTTGATTTTCCTCGGGTTTATCTCAGCAGTTTTAGAAGCCTTCTCTACACTGTCTGCAGGCCTAAGCTGAACGTGAGGAAAAATCATCATCTGAAGCATGCCATTTCTTCTTTTTTCTAAATCCAGTTTTCACTCTTTCAAGATCATCATCTAAACTACTTAAGGATTCAGAGAAATACTGAAAATCAGATGGTCCAGCTCTGTCCTGGTTACTAGGAGAGGACCGAGGAGATCTCCTACATTTCAAAAAATATGCACAAATAAATAGATAACTGCGTATCTGTAACCACTTTGGCCAGATCTCCTACATTAGTCTAATTAGAAAAGCATTTCAACTAAACTGACCTGTATAGAGAAATTTCCATCTTCCAGTTGTGCAACACAAAAACATTTAAAAAAAAAAAAGAAGCTAATTAGCAAAGAGAATTACCAAACTCCTCACTTACTGCATCATTTAAAACAGATTCATCAAACACCAATGCATAAAGGTTGACATCTATGCCAAACAAGAACCAACCATTCATTCAGCCCCTTGCACCCATTCAATCTGGAATCACTAAAGTTGCTGGCCTTATCCAACCTGGAAATTCATCATGGAATGACACCCTTATTAATACTCTTTTCAACCAAAGTGATGTGAACCTCATAAAGAGTATCCCTCTTCCAGACAGCAAGTTAAAAGGATAAAATTATATGGACGGAGAATGATAAGGGTACTTACACTGTGCGTAGTTGCTAGAATACTCTTGCAGGTGATTTCAGTTCTGTCCAAGTCCCAATTTGGACCAGATTCTGGAAATTCAAACTCCCTCCAAAGCTAAAGACTTTCTTTTGGCAGCTTTGTTCCTCCTCTCTTCCTACTTGTGATCGGCTGAGAACCAAACATATCAATGTTCCCGATTTATGCCAGCTATGTTCAAATAAATACCTATCATCAAATATACAATTATGCCATATTTATTCATCAAACAACATATTTATCATAAATAATTTATCAAATACATATTTCATCAAATAAAAAATAAACAATTTATCAAAATACCTATTTCACACAACATTTATTAAAATTCAAAAATAAATAATTAAAATGTCAAAATTCTAAATAAAATAATAATAATCAAAATTCATAACCAAAATTCGTACTTCTAGTCATATATTATACCATATATGCACACATTACTATATAATCCCAACAAAAATAACAATTAAATTCATATCTTTACACATATTAGGGTATAACAAAAATAACAACAAATAACTAAAAATTCGAAATAAAAATTAACAAATATAATATATATTACAATGATAATTATAAAAAATAATTTTAACAAAAAAAAATTACCTGCACGTACAGTTCTGTTGACCAGCTGCCGACGGTGGAAGTCACAGAAGCAGCCGCGGCGGTGGCGAGGGTGGTGGCGGGGTCGTGGGTGGCTGATGAGAGAGGCGTTGGATCCTTATCTTGGTGGCGGCGGCGGTTTTTGGTCAAGGCTGAGGGAGTCGTGGTGAGAGAGGCGGTGTAAGCGGCGTCGTGGGAGGATGAGGGAGGCGCTGGTGAGGGCGACGACGGAGGTGTGGCCTGTGGGAAGGAGCGCAGCGACGACGGAGGTGTGGTGAGAGTGACGGTGGAGGCAGGAAGACGCGTTGAGGAGAGGTGAGATATGAGAGTGAGCGCAGCTAGGTCAGCGAGATCTTTTTTTTTTTTTTTTTTTGTTTCCCCGCTACCCTTTCTACGGGGAAGGGCAGTGGAAAGTATTCATATTTACAATTATGCCACCGTCTTTTTTTTGGAAGAAAAAATCGCTACCCTTTTTTTTTAAAAGGGTAGCGGTTTCATATTCATTTATTTACAATTATGCCATTGTCTCTTTTTTTTTTAACAATACACTACCCTTGTTTAAAGAAGGGTAGCCTAAAATCATATTTCTTTGCTCTATTTTGTACTAGTGAGTTTCATAGCCATGTTTGATCGGAACAGTATGAGGTTTACTGTAGAATTTATAATCATATAATAACAATCGTGCACACACAAATTGGTGTCAGTGCATGAATGTGCACATTTGGTAATTTGTGTGCGCAACAGGGATAAACTGTATGCACGTGCAATCTTGCATTTTTCTTCCGTCTGTATATAAATCAGAGGTGCGGGGACTGACATCCAAACAGTAAATATTGTCATTACAGGGGAGGAGCAATCTAGAGGAGGATTACATGAATGTGTCAGGGACATATCCCCAAATGGAACCAAATACTGGTGACCTACTAGTAATGAGAAAAATACACCATATGTTGGACAAAATTTTGAAATAGTAGAACCAGGAATTGAATTCTACAAAGGTAGTGGGAAGAGATTGAAAAGCAAGAAAAAGCTGCCGAGAAGAAGAAAAAATGGGGGATGAAGTGCAACACATGCGACGATGTTGGCCACTATGACAGCCAGAATTGTCTGGACAAATTAGTATTCGTTTATTATATTTCTATTTTCATTATTTGGAAGACATGTTTAATTTAGAGTGAACCTAGTTGAGATGTTTGAAAATTTAAGACACTATGATCAAGTGGAATGTGTGAATTTAGTAATTTAAAAAAAAATAAAGTTGAGTCCCCTTGGTGCAGCAGCAGTAATGATAATTAATGGACTGCAGACATGTATGAAGACGTATACAGATTGGAACAAACACTACATATGAATTTAGTTACATGTCTATTAGTGCACAAAGTTGGCAGTTCGGGTGCACACAGGGATAATGGAGCAATAGATTTGTGCATGTGTGGGTTTAACTGGGTGCGTGCCTTACTTTTGGAAGTATAATTGAATTATGGAAAAAGTATTACGCATACTGTGAGTGTTAGAGTGCACACTAGCAAACAAATAAACACACACATGTGCACAGGTAAATTTACATATGTGCACGACGTGTTATATTCCCCCTACTAATGCAAAGAATATCCAAATTGCGTGCATAGTTGTCCAAACAACAGGAAGAAACAAGTTACTGTTAATCATATATATATATATATATATATATATATATATATATATATATTACAGGTTTTTGTATAAGTATAATAATGTTAATAATAAATGAGTTAGTGTAGCTGGTTGAGCATGTATTTGACTTTTTGAAATGTCAGGGGTTCAAAACCTTCAATGGGACAATGGCTCAACATAGTTTTATGTCTTTAACACAATTTCATACGTATATTCATCATAGCCATTAATTTGTGTTAATAAAATAATAAATTTTTTGACAAAAATGATCACATGCCTTGTTGGACTATATTAATTCTGGATCCCATAAACATGGTTACAGGCTAATGAAAAATTAAATCAAGTCTACACCAAACTATACTTTTTGCGTATAAAGAGTCCAACATTAATTATGTTGTTAAAAAAGAATTTCAAGTGCAACTGTTCATTTACTAGACCACTATTTTAAGAGGCACAGTGAATATACATGAGTTGGTATGAGTATGCGACAAGTGTATTATGTGACTAACTGACCATACATATGATAAATATAAATAGGTGTAATAATGTATGTGTCCGGCCTATCCGATAATATACATGATGGATATAAGAACTCTTGTGTTGGGTATTACACTATTACATGACAATGGACATTAAGTTTTATGGGTAAAAATGCAAATTACAATTAAAAAAAAAAAGTTTTTGTTTAATTTTTTGAAAAAAATAATCTGGTGAGCATTGTTGTAAAAATTGCACCTAGGCGTCTGTTGGCCGCCGCGAAGAAGGCCGAAATCGGCCTCCTCCGTGGTCGCCATTTAATTTATTTTTTTTTGCGTTGTAAAGTGTGAAAAGTTTGGGAAGGCATAACTTTTGACTCGGTTGTCCGTTTTGGACAAAAAAAAATTTTGAAATTGCATTTTTTTTTTTCAAGATCTATCCACCGCAAACAGCCAAAGGCGGTTTGGCCCTCTAATTTCTCCAAAAAATGCTTCTTTTGCTCTTAATTTTAATTTTTTTTTATGTATTTAGATGGTTTCAACGTAACAATCTTTTGAACGATTTTACAACCACTTACGTAAATAATTTGTAAGAAAAAATTAGAGGAACCTTATGTTTTATTAGTGAATTTTACAATTTTTAGTTTAATTTTTTTAAATAAAAAAATAAAATAAAATATCGGCGCCTAGGGGCGCCTAATGTGTTTTGAAACATTGCTGGTGAGTGAATATTATAATTGAATTCTATAATAATAAAAATTCTACATAAACCTCTCTAACCAAAGAAAAAAAGACTAAAGCTCATTTGTTAATTAAGTAAGATTTTAAAGGGTGGAGTCCACTTTCTTATGATTAAACTTAGCTTTAAAAAAAAAAAAAAAAAAAAAAAAAAAAAAAAAAAAACAAACAAACAAATCGTACTATCTCATCAATAGTACCATTTACCATTGGTCTAGTATGCGTTTTGTTTATCTTTTTCTTTTAGGCCCTAAAAAGAAAAAACTAAACTTGCACTTCAAGTATTCATGTAAACAATAACATAATGAAGCCCATATTATCTACCTCTACAATCTATCTACAATACAATTCTAATATGAGCCAATAATATTAGGTCCTTAACTGGAATAAAAAAATGTCAGTACTACTTTGTTTCTTAAAATGAATGGTTCATAGTATTTTGATTTTAGTATTTTTAATGATTTTCCTTATTTACCCTTTATTATATTATTTTCTTTCCTTAAATGACCTTAAATTCCGTTAGTATAAACTTTATTAACGGAATATTCCGTTAACTATTTATTATTCTTAACTTACCCATTAATTTCTATAAGAAAAGTCTTAGGTTCGAACCCCATTCCAATTAGAGTTAGCATAATTGTTAAACATATACTATGGATATGTTAAAATATATTAAAAATAAAATATAAAATTTAACATAAACTTTGGTCAAATAATTAGTCCGATTATATACATAGCATTCAATAATTATAAACCAGGAACTTTGATAATCATTTGATTTTCTTTCATTAAAAAAAATAATAAATTTAAGTTCAATTTTTTTTCTTCGTTTAATTAATCTTCTTTTTATTATTGAAAACAAAACTTAATATTTCAATTATGCTTTTATCAATGCATGAAAACTTCTAAAGAAATTTGAAAGTTAATTTTTACTATATTATTATAATAATATCTATTGTAACCTTATATTTTGAATTATTTATTATCATCATCTATTGACAGCAATTGTCATTGACAAACTCTCAAAACAATTTGTCTCAACAACGAATGGAAATTTAAAAAAAAAAATCAATGATTTCATTATTGTGGACGAAAAGTATGTAGGCCACTTTATTCAATCGTTATGCTGTGGAACTGTGTCCACCTTGCAATGTGGACACAATTCTATGCTCATAATCAGTGGCGGAGCCACTTGAGAGAAGGAGGGGGCCTTGGCCCCCCTCACCAATTATTTTTTTTTTTAAAATAGTTCTATAGCATTTTTTTTTTGGCCCCCTCCCCAAATATTTGTTATTTTGCCCCCCTCAAAGTAAATTTCTAAATAAGCTTTATACTATTTGCCTTTTGACTTTCAATCTCAATTCTCAAACCATTTAAACTAGACTGCAGTAGAACAGAGCCCACGGCACAGTTCGAATTTCCGCAATTCGCACTTTAACCTTTGCATTAATCGTGTTCTTTTTACAACTTCAAGCTCCAAATCTACATGTAATTTTCCATTTCTTGAATGCATTTATAGTTTTTAAAGCATTTGAATTTTTGTAATTCTGTACAACACTCAAACTTGATACAAATAAAGAATTAAATAGAGAATTGTTAGAAAAGATAGTAATTGTTAGAATTCTGAACCCAAATAGCTATTTGGGGATGTTATTTGTCAATAAGACAACACTACATTTTACTTGCACACAAAAGATGATAAAAGTTTATTCAGTTTGCATCACAAGGCTGGCTGTGGACAATGAATTATATTGCTAATTATGCAACTGGACAGTAGGTTGCTAATTTGCTATCTAGTTAGCTTTTTAATTTGTAAATAAAATACATTACAATTGTTCTTATTATAATAATAAATTATCATTTTGCTACAAGAATCTTTAAATTTCTACTACTTTAATCTTTTTCTATTTACTTATTTGGTTCGTTTTAGTTAATTGAATTGATATATCAAAAAAATTAACAGGAAGATTGAGTTGAAATGAAAAAGACACAAAGGATTGATTTTTTTAAAAAGAAAGAATCCCAAATAAATCCATTTGCAAGTTGTGAAACTATCAATTAACATAACTGTGCCGGATTTTGATGCTCAATATATTGCAAGAAGATGAAGGGTTACGCATCAGCAATATGAATTAACAATTGGATATCATTACAAAGTTGATATTTTTAATGCGATGGTCGATTCTCAGTTGCAAAAGTTGAACAATAAATTTGAGGATAAAACAATGGAGTTAATTATTCTCAGTTCATTATTAGATCCAAAAGGGATCTAACAAATTGTGAATGGCCCCCCGCACCAACAAATTCTGCCTCCGCCCTTGCTCATAATTATTGAACTATATGTTCATAATTATAAAGCTATATATTCATAATTTTTGAACTTCATATTCATAATTATTGAACTCTACATTCACAATTACAGAACTCTATGTTCATAATTACTGAACTATATGTTCATAATTATAAAGCTATATATTCATAATTTTTTAACTTCACATTCACAATTATTGAATATCTATATTCATAATTATGTTCACAACTCTATGTTCATAATTATAGAACTATATGTTCATAATTTTTGAACTATATATTCATAATTATGAACAGTTTTGGAACCGTGTCCACCTAGCAAGGTGGACACGGTTCCACATCATAATTTTCCCACTTTATTGCTCTTATTACTTAAACTAGCATTTTGTACGCGCCATACGCGAAAACTTATGCCCAATATTAAAATATTTGTAAGTAACAAAATTTAAAAAATTAGTTAAAATTATGTTTGCAATTTCTTAAAGTGATGATACTTTTGAATTATCATATTTTTGAATAATATAGTAATCAAAACAAAAATAATAATAATAATAAATTATATTTTTATATAATAATAATTTACAAATAATACTAAGCTAAGACTCACATATATGATATATTGATATGGATACACAAATAATATATATATATATATATATATATATATATATATATATATATATATATATATATATATATATATATATATATATATATTTATTTAATTATTTATTTATTGTACACATATATAATTTAACATTCATATAAATATTTAATTAAAATATAATTTATAATTAAATTAATTGTTAATGATAATTTTAATAAAATGATAATTAAAAATAGGAAAAAGATATGATAGATGTAGGTGTATGGTAAGATTGGTAGATATATTAAAAACTACGGTGTAAGGGTGATTTTGTCCAATGCAAATGAATGTACAACAATTAAAGCAAAATGTATATATTTATTAGCATATAAAAAAGGGACAAAAATCAAGGACATAACTTGTATTGACACTTATTATGTTTTATTATATATATATATATATATATATATATATATATATATATATATATATATGATACACATATATAATTTAACATTCATATAAATATTTAATTAAAATATAATTTATAATTAAATTAATTGTTATATGATAATTTTAATAAAATGATAATTAAAAATAGGAAAAAGATATGATAGATGTAGGTGTATGGTAAGATTGGTAGATATATTAAAAACTAACGGTGTTATAACGGTTTAAGGGTGATTTTGTCCAATGCAAATGAATGTACAACAATTAAAGCAAAATGTATATATTTATTAGCATATAAAAAAGGGACAAAAATCAAGGACATAACTTGTATTGACACTTATTATGTTTTTAGATTAAAAAATAAATTAGTTGTTACAACAAAAAATAATATATGTGCATTTAATTAATTTAGAATTAGATGTCTCATGAACAGATACTACAATGTAATAGAGCTAGTAGCATTCAGAAAAAAAAAAAAAAAAAAAGAATTAGATGTCTCACAACACATGAAACATGTATGAAAAACTACCACTACCAAATATCAACATGTGCTTGTAAGATAAAGAGTTCATAGCACAACTAAGATCTCAGTCATATACACAAGACAAATCTAAAACTTCATACACCATAATCTCATTGCATGATGAATCCCTCTATAATACTACCAATAAACCAATTTCACATGGCATACCACCAATAACAAAAAAAAAAAAAAAAAAAAAAAAAAAAAAAAAAAAAAAAAAAAAAAAAGACATGTACTGAAGATGAAAACAATAACAATGCTATCTAAAAGAGAATTAGAAAAATTTAAATAAAAAAATAATATTTATTTAGACTATCGCTTTTAGACTTAGTACTTAGATTAACGTTATTACAAAGTTGCAAACATTTATTTTTGTGACAGTTATATATAATCAATCTCTCATATATTATCTTGCATTTATATACTTTAAATTACCGATTTAAATAAACAAATTCAATATTTATTTACCTATGCATGAACATCTTCTATATAATATTGCATTGATATACTTTGAAATACTTATTTAAAAATAAGTACTGGTCATTATTCTATTCGCGCAAAGCGCGTATAAAAACTAGTAGTTTGATAAAATCGAAAAGAGTAAATACCAATTTTAGTCCTACGAGTATTAGTAAAATGACAGTTTTGGTCCACATATTTAATTCCTATCGATTTTCATGCACGACTATTGTTTTAGTATCAATTTGCATCCACGACTGTTATTTTAGTGTCAAAATTCATCACGCGGGTAACCCCTCCATTTAAAACATGCTGAAATCTAAAATTAAGTGTAATTTTTTCATTTTCAACTCAAGATCCCAATTTAAGCTTTAAGATCGATCCCAATTTGAGCATGAATAAATGGATTTAAGCCTTAAGATCGATCCCAATTCACAGTTTTCATCCTCATCCTACCTTAATTTGAGGAGGAGAATTCCAAATTGAGATCGATCTTAGGGCTTAAATCACTTTATTCATGTTCAAATTGAGATCTTAATTTTAAAAAGACGAAAATACCCTTAATAATTTCATATTTCGGCATGTCTTAAACGAATGGGTGACCGGCATGATAAATTTTGGCACTAAGACAATAGCCATGGATGAAAATTGGTACTAAAACAATAGTTGTGTATGAAAATTGGTAGGAATTAAACATGTGAACCAAAACTGTCATTTTACTAATACTCGCGGGACCAAAATTGGTATTTGCTCAAATCGAAAAATATGAATTTAAAAAAAAAAAAAACACATTTAAATTCCATTTTCAAAGTTACACCTAACATTCTTCGAACTTTTTGTCCACCTAGGCACCTAATGATTCTCCTACCATCCGCACACACCCAAAATAATCGTGGTTACGTTTGTGCCAAAGATTTCTCATTTACCATAATTCAGATGGGTAAAAACATAAGGTAACTGATGAGGTAAAATTGATCCAATACATTCCGGGTCAGATCATGCAATAAATGAGACCGAAGGCAAGCACAAGATTAGGAGGAGTTATGGGACGAGGGCAATAAGGGTAGTTGGTTGCAACCGGTCGTTGAGGTCGCCAAACCTAGTCACCGTCGCGGACAAGTAAGGGAGGTCAGTCAGCGATAGGGTGAACCGAATGGCCTTATATCTCTCAGTGGCCAGCCAGACCGACCAGGAACTCCTAAGTCCCGACCTAGTAGCCGACCGAGAGAGTGGCCTAGCCGCTCGGGTGTCCGGACGAGCGTTTCAAGCATCCTATCGGCTCACTTAGTAGCCGGACGGGAAGGTCCAAGTATCCTCCCGGCTCACTTAGTAGCCGGTTGGCGGCCGGACGGGAAGGATCGTTAGTCGGAGGAATAGCTGAAGCAGTCGGAGGAGTAGCCGAGTAGTCGGGAGCTATGACCCAACCGAAGGGGCATAGGTGGAGGAGAGCCGTCTAAAGGGCGTCGAGTATCCTAAACAGTCGGGAGAGGGGCGCGGGTGGCAACTAGGCAGTGTAGCCTATCAGAAGATAGAGAAGCCGACTCCCTGAGTCGGATCGATACCGGAGATATGGCACGACCCTTAAGCGATATGGTGAGCGGATTTCAGCGGAAACAAGAAGATAATAAGAAAAGGAGATCAGTTGAATTTAGGAGAGGAAATCAAATGTATTTATGGTAATGAGAACTTGTCTAGATTAAGCTCATTAGTTCTAGTATAAGTACACCCTTGTAAACCCTGAAAAGGGGTTAAGTTTTTCGCATACCTATAATAAAAATAGAGCACTTACTTTCTGGCCACGAAGCTTACTTTTCCGGTGGTGTTGGCCCGCCGTTTGACTGCCCTAGTGGTCAATAAAACCAACAGTAACATATATAAAAAAATTTCTATATAATACTTAACAAATAATATTTTTTTATTATAAATTTTTTTAAAAAAGGTTGTAAAATACACATATATAACTATTACTTTATGAAAAAAGCTATTTTCCGTAATAAAATTTTCTTATGATGTATTAACTTCATATGCTTTTAATCAAATACTAAAAAATCCAATTAGATAGTGTCACATGAAGAAAAATTAGGAGGGGTCGGTGTGTAGCATTGCTCTCACTTTATTTATAAAAAATGCTAGCTATAACATTTGTTTATTTAATTTATAGTAGCAATCAAGTGCATTCTCAATGTTGCAAAATTTTATCAACAAATAATATGCAATATTTTTAATTGATTAATGACAATTGAGCTAAATTTTATATAACAAATTAGATTACTATAATTTTTGATAATCTATAGTTGGATCTCTATATTTCTTAGCTTATCACTCACCTAATGCTATCCGTTCACTTTTGACAATTAATTGCATGAGTTTAGCTTGACCATAATTTATGTAACGTTTTTATTTGATTTTTCTCTTTATATATTAAAAAATTGTAATTAGACTTAAATCGACTATTTGTATAAAAATAATCATTTTAACATAATTAAAAGTAGTAGTGGTTAAAAATCTTGTGGTCTAATGATACCAAATTGCTCTCTCATATGAAAAGTTATGGGATTGAGTCTCATTATTACCATAGGTTAAGAGCTAATAAGCTAATGACATCAAACTTTACAACAACAAAAATTACTTAAGCGATGATATAATTGGATTTTGCCCATTCACTTTGTCACCAATTTCACGTTACTTTTTGCAATGACAATATTGTCCTCCATAGTTAATCCCACCCAGTGAGTTTATGTTGAGGTGTTGGGTGATTATTGTAATTTTCAAGTATTTAAATTTGCAGCATCTTCCTGGCCTCCACTCTCCATGCCCTATTAAATGCCTCTGCGTCTCCTGCTCACCGCAAAGCAAAATGGAGAGCCGTGTGAAAGTGGCGCGCCAACCTGGAGCCGTGGCGGGACCTAACCGGAGAGGTGGCGATGGTGACCCGAGCGTCGTCGGGGGTCGGCAAAGAGATCAGCCTCGACTTGGCCAATGCCGGCTGCAGAGTCATCGCCGCCACGCGCCGTGTCGACCGGCTCACGTCGCTCTGCGACGAGATCAATGGAGTCGGTTCCGGCGAGTCGAGCTCCGGTACGCCGCTCCGGGCAGTGGCTATTGAGCTCGATGTCAGCGCGGATGGTCCGGCCATTGAGGCGGCCGTTCAGAGGGCTTGGGCGGATCGACGCACTGATTAACAATGCCCGCATTAGAGGTAATTCCACGATCCGATTCAACTGTGGTTTCAAGAAATTTAATTAATTAATTAAATAAATAATTATTATCTCCATAACTGCATTAATGGAATTACAGTTGGATTTGTTTCCCACCGCCATGATAAGGGACAGATAAAGGCTTGCATTTAGTTTTATTTAAAAAAAAAAAAAACAAATTCTGTATATAAATTCCCAGTGCAATTAGTCCAATTTACAAAATTTACAGATTAGTTTAGGGACTTTTTTTTTTTTTTTTTTTTTTTGAAAGCTATTGGTTCTATTACATTGTAGTATCTGTTCATATACTTTCTCAACCAACTGAAACACAAAGAACCAATAACGCCTCCATTGAGGCTCGAACTCATAATCTTCCAAATGGAAGTCCAACCCGGACTTAATTGTTATGTTTTTAAATTTAGTGACCTAATTATATTATTGTGTGTAATTCAATGACTTATTTAACTCTTATTCCTAAATAACGGGATTCCAGCGAAGTTAATGGCAAACAATAATGTGGTTTACCCACATATGCATATTTAAACTTTCATGAAATCTTACTTTATTTTCGAAATTTGTAGTACACCATAACTCAACAGATAATTGAGAGTAAATTAAGATATCTTAGTCCTATTAGGTGAGAGGATCAATTGCCTATTATTATATTAGTATAACTTCCACACTGGATTGTTAGTTCAATCTTATGTTATTGTTCACAATCTACTATTCAGGAATAAATTGAATTGCTTATGCAGATAAAAACTTTATTATATAAAACTATGAATTGCAAAATATCTGTGAAACCAAACTGTTAGTTTTGATAGGGCAATAGTTTCAAGATAAGGCGTAATAATGTTTTGGTGGGCTTAACCGGGCAAATTATGCCCTGGACCCGTGTCCACAATGCATTGTGGACACGAGTCTAAAACAACGTCGTTTTTAAGAAAAACGCGTCATTCCAGTTATTAAAATTTTTTTTTGATTTTGTCTTGCCGTTAACGACGTTATTCGTTTGTGCCATTATGAATGTACAGTTATGGGATTATAAATACAGAATTCAGACATTATTAACTTACAATTATGAACATAGAGCTCTAAAATTGTGAACATGGAGCTTCGAAAATTATGATTTTACAGTTATTGAATTATGAATGTACAGTTACGGAATTATGAATGTACAGTTATGCAATTATGAATGTACAATTATGCAATTATGAATATACAGTTATGGAATTATGAACACAGAGCTCTGACATTATGAACTTACAATATGAACATATAGTGATAAAATTATGAACATAGAGCTTCGAAAATTATTAAGTTACAGTTATTGAATTATGAATGTACAGTTACGGAATTATGAATGTACAGTTATGGAAGTATGAATGTACAGTTATTGAATTATGAATATAGAGCTCTGACATTATGAACTTACAATTATGAACATTTAGTAATAAAATTATGAACATATACTCCTATAACGAATCTGAAAAAAAAAAAAAAAAAAAAAAAAAAAAAAAAAAAAAAAAAAAGAGATAAGTCCAGAGCATAACGTTTCGACTTAACCGTGGGCAGGTTCCAGGAGGCCTTGCGTATGCTACTTCAAAGACTGCTATTAACACACTCACAAGGATACCACTTTTTCTCTTTTTCTTTCTCCCCATTTCCTTCTTCTAAAATCTTGCATGCTGATTTTTGTTTTTTTTTTTTTTTTTTTTTGGGGTCATCTTCAACCTCCACTTGCTAGTAAAGCTACTAGATTGCGTGATAGCTCAACTAGTTAAAGTCTGAACGGGCAATTGTGATGGTAGATTGTGGGCAAGATGTAAGATTGTAACTAGATAGCAGTGAGTGAATTTATACCGAGTGTGGTGGACTCATTGTGGACACCAGGCATGAATCCTCCCATTTAAGAGGCTGCTGAATAATTGTGATTTACCCCTCTACTATCTTTTTCGGTCTTTCATCATCTTATTGGGCCAGAGTGAGGGGCCACGTGATCCAATGATCTATCCATAATTGGGATTGTTATACCTGATCCAAAACAACGACGTTTCTATAAGTTAGTGGGGAGTTGATGCGACGGACACTGTTTGGTCCGATCCCGTCACAATTTTTTTTTTTTTTTTTTTTTAACACTTGTGTTTATGTGTATTATGTTAAGAGTTCATGTGTATTATATTAAGAGTTTATGGATATTATGTTAAGAGTTTATGTATATTATGTTAAGAGTTTATGTGTATTATGTTAAATTATGTGTATTATGTTAAAAATTTATGTGTATTCTACTATACAATTCTATACATATAAAACATGAAATTTTTTATTTTTTTTAAAAATTAACGACAGAAACGAGAAATGGATTTTTTTTTTTTTAAAAAAAAATAGTTAATTAAAGATACAAAAGATATATAATTTGCCCCATAATTGTGTGTGCAGTGATGGATCATTTTCCTTGTTGACACACCCGAGCTAGCATAGCTATGGCGCTACTCCCCCAAAACTCAAGGACGATATTTTATTGGGGCTTAAAACCAAAATCTACATTCACAGTGCACACTTCTTGAACATCAAGAAATTTATTATATCTTAATTATGTATTTACAATGTCTTTATTCAACAAAAAATTATTCATTATCAATAAATTAAATAAAAGAAATAATTTCATTAGTTATATTGTATTTATTTTTCTCCAATATTAAAATTTTTTACATTCAAATTCATCCATTGATTATATTCGCTACATTCTCCCTACAATGTCTTTATTAAAAAAAAATTATTCATTATCAATAAATTAATTAAGAGAAATAATTTTATTAGTTATATTGTCTTTATATTTTTTCAATGTAAAAATTCTTTACATTCAAATTCATCAATTGATTATATTCACTACATTGTCTATTATCCTTTTTGTGCACTATTTTTTAATTAAATATTAAAATTATAATACAAAATAATGTTATATATTTATTTACCAAGTATTTTATTAATACCATGAAAAAATTAAATAAATATAATTAATAAAGTCAATCATATTAACTATTTGAATGATTTGTTGACAAAGAGAGTTTTCAAATCACACAACAAATTGAAGTGAGAACTATTTCGCAATGTCCTTGTTTGACAATCAACAGTTAGCGGTTAGCGAATTATATTAGTGAATTTGACTAGCGAATTATATCAAACGGTTGGTAAAATGACCTAAGAGTATAATAATAATAACAATAATAACAATAATAATAATAATAATAATAATAATAATAATAATAATAATAATAATTGTTTTTAAAAAATAAAAAAAATATATAATTAAGCAAATCATATTAACTACTTGGGGTATTTATTGACAAAAAGAGTATTCAAATCACACAACAAATTCTCATTATCTCGTAATGTTCTTGTTTGACAATAAGCAATTAGCTTTTCAATATTATTATATATTTAATATTTTATATCCTAATTTTTATTTGCTCTCCCTTATATCCCATATTTAGTTTCAACCATACATATACAATTATTTTATTGACAATTGTAATCAATCTTGATTATATTATCTTGCATTTGTAAACTTAAAATTGCCTTTTAACATTTAATTATCTATGCATGAATAATTCCAATATAATCTTGTCTTGATATACTTTAAAATATTTATTTTTTTTTAAAAAAAAAATATTGGGCATTATCCCAATCGCGCGTAAAAAACTAGTACTTATAATAATTATATCATTTATATTTAGGGACACACGTATTTAGCACATATCAGTATTTATGTATTTTTGATAAAATAATGTGCTTTTTAGGACAAAACAATTTAGAATTGTGATAGCCTTAAGCAAGTGCTGCACAGAAATTATAAGTAATGGCCACAAAAAGAAAAACAAGGAAGAAACTTATACAAGGAGATCATCAATCTAGATAAAGTTTAACAAACAGTAAACCAAATATATATTGTCTGAACAGACTATTTTACATCTAAACATACATATATTCGCCCTCACGAACTGCATTTGCAGCTCCTTTCCTCTCTTCCTCCGCCTCCCTTTCCCTTTCCTTCCAACTTTCATACTTATGATCATCAGTTTGCAACTCATGCCGGCAGATTGGACAAGAATTGTGCTCATCCTATCAAAAGAATATTCATCATTCAAGAATAAAAATGAGTCGATGCGGCAATGGCATCACATTGGAGAAGAAACGCTTTTGTATAGAGTAAAAGTTATATGGTTTTATGTGAATGATAATAGCTGTAAATTTCCTTACCAACCAGGGCTTCAGGCAAGGAGGGTGAAACATATGCTTGCAAGGCAGTTCTTGCATCTTATCATTAAGAACCAAATTCTCCTTACAGATGGCACATTCAGCATCTGCGTCTAGCTTTGCCAAGAATTCATCAGTAACAGTAGTAACTGGAAGCTTTGCCACCACCTCTTTGCTGGCAGGCGGTACTCTAGGGGCAGCAGGAGCATCGTCCAAAATCTGAAGTAAGAAATTCAGAGCCACATTAATATTAAAAACCTATATTGTTCTTTGAAAAGAAGTTTGTTGATCTGTTCTCTCTTTTGGTTTCCCTTTTCCATCAAATTAAGGCAGCATTGATGAAAATTCATTTCCCTGATGTGCTACTGCTATATAGATGCAGGAACCAGTGATTTTGCCATAACAATAACCAGTTATAACTTTTCCCTTGAGTTGTCTCTTTTATGTTTTTTATTTTTCAGGAAAATGGTACTCAAACTGTAACAAAATAAATAAATGAGTTAATACCATCTAGGGTCCTCAGAGTATAGTGGTTTTGCCACTTTAGTCCTAAACTTTCAAATTACCACCCATGGTCCTTCGACTTTCAAATTGTTACCATCCGTAGTCCAAGTTAACCACCCATGATCCTTCAACTTTCAAAATTTAACCAGACGCGGTCCTCTTGCCCTCTTGGAAGGACCATGAGTGGTTAAAATTTGATAGTTGAAGGACCATGAGTGGTTAAAATTTGATAGTTGAAGGACCATGTGTGGTTAAGTTGGACCACACATGGTAGCAATTTGAAAGTCGAAGAACCATGGGTGGTAATTTGAAAGTTTAGGACTAAACGTGGCAAAATCACTATTCTCGGAGGACTCTAGATGGTATTAACTCATAAATAAATCATTTTATATGAGACTATCCTCAAAGAAAGCACTTCAGCATATTCAGTATGGATCTAACCACTTATGAAAAATGGCCATCAGTCACATACTCACATCAGCCTCATTTCAATATGGATCTAAATACTTGTGAAAAGAAGGCCTATGCCAATAAGAAGACTACATTCATGTACTATTATTGTCTTGAGGTTGCATTGAATGCCACTTCTTTTTTGATGTACCATTAACCAAAATCTGATTATCCAATTGTCCCTTTTTATGGACCCTGCATGTGTGTGCAACCATGCACGTCATTATGTTTGTGAATCAAGTTCTGGCTGGACAAATATCAACTATCTTTTAGGTTTTAGCAATGAAGTATTAAGGGTTCTAAAAATAAATAAATCTTAGAACAAGCACCAGAAACTCAATTTGGAATATCATGTCTTGCAATCTTAAATGCAAAAGTCCACAAGGGGAGGACAGAGTCCTGGTAAGTCCAAAATAATACAATGCAAGTTCATTGACTATAAGATTGGAGGTTCTAAACATAGAGATAATTATAAGTGCTATTGGACAAGGTACAGAGCAACATACCATTGGGACAATGTCATCAAGTCTATCAGCCAGCTCCCGAAGTAGGTTGGCAGCAGCTTCTGATGAGTTACTGCTGGCTGGATCCTCTTGAGAAGATTGTTCAGCAGGCAATGTAGCAGCAGCACTTAGAAGGTTTGACATTACAAGCCAATCAGGTTGTGCAGGTTCAGGGTCAACAGTTAGATGGCCCTCAAACAGAAATCCTGAAAAAATAGAACTTTAGAATGAACCAAAAATAGTGGTGTTATTGTTCTCAAAGAAATCATCAATGAGATATAATTCAACCTCTTGGCCGATTTTCTGTAGATGTTGAGTTCTCAGGCTGATTCTCTATTTCGCTCAGGTGATCTTGTGCTTGAGCAATGCAGTCCTGCAATTTTTTCCTCTCAGAAGACTCCAACACTAGGCGTTCGGTATCAAGGAAAAGCTGTAGTCCAGCACGCCAAAACCCAGGTGCTGTATATCTTGTCTTTAAAATTGTTGCAACACGGCATACAACAGAATAGAACTGCAAGAATTTTGCATGGTAGCAACTAATACCGTAAGTCAACTATAGTTCTCAAAATCAGAGGGTGAATCAAATTGCCAAGATACAACAGAACAGAACTGAGCATTTAGATTGTTAAGCAAGGAGAGAAAGCAATGACAAACTTTCATGTCAACAAATGTTCTAACAAGGTCAATCATATTGTGAAGTGAAAAGACTACACCTAAATATAATAGCCTCTAGGACTTTGAAATCAATGGATGTGTAACTAGTTATACACTAACATTTTCTTGCAATTAAGCAAACCAGGAATCAAGATTAATCGAGTGCAACATTAGAAGCATTAAGTGCCTCAAATCCTCAATGCTTGTTTAGCAAATATCTGCTACATGTTAGCAAAAGCAAATTCTGTTAGATAACTGTGGATATATGTGGAACCAACTCCAAATAGAACACAACAAACTCTTTACAACAACTGATCATGCTCAAAGGTATGTGCAATATGTGTATGCTAGATTGCGGTTTTGCCTTGTATAATAGAATAATAAAAGATGCTCTCAGCCAGCCAGAAACCTTGTCCAAGAAATCTACTTTCTTTTCATCTATACTTCCCTTAACTTCAAGAGAAACACTTCAATAAATCACGACGGCATAAAAATATATATTTCAAAGCTCAATTGGTATTTAGTGAATTCAGAGTAGTTATTGGTAATGAAAATTTTAAAACTCCATTAAACTGTGTCCATGGACAAAAATAAAATTCCGTAAAGAATAATCAAAAAATGAAATTGATCCAGGTAAAGAAGAGAGACATACCGATTTTTGAAGAGAAGGGGAGGCAGAAGGGTAGTATTGAAGGAGCAGAGATCTGATTGAAGAAACAGCTTCCTCGAACGATTGCTTCTTCCCCAACTGTCTCTGCAATTCTTGGAGTTTCTGCTTGATTTCATCCTCCTTGCGCTCCATTCCTCGTCGTCAATGAATTCAAATTGCTCAATTTGTAAGTGCTTAATTCTTTTCCGATGCCGATGATGATTCGCGATTCCTGTAATTTATAGACTGATCGGGAATATTTTCTTGCAGAGGAGGAAAGCAAAGCCTTACACGCGCCGGTTCGGATGAACCGGTAAGCGGCCTGATGGCCGGATGAGGGAATTATACTTTGGGTCATGAATAAATGTTCATTTTTAATAGGAAAAATGTTTAAATAGGTCCTAAATTTTACTAAAAAATTTTTTTCTAAATTTTACTCAATAAATAGACTCTTAAACTTTTAAAAGTTATAATTAAGTCGTTAAACATGTTACTCTCAGTGTCTCATTTTATCTGTCATACTTATTATTCATTTGTCAAACAAACTCTTTCTTCTTTGTTAATTTTCTTTAGTATTCTTACTTTTTTTTTTAAATTTAATTTTTTTTTATATTTAATAGTACTTTTAATGTAGTTTCTAAATATATAATTTTTGTATACTGGTACTAAACGTAACATCATGAAAAATTGAATTTAAAATAATTTCAGTCAAGCCTCGTTAACCGAACCAGACATATAAAATGGGACGGAGGGAATATTTTAGAGCATGAGGTCCAAAAATCGATTTGTGACCTATAATTACATGTCACTAGGTTTCGACTAACCTCTGACGGGCCTCCGACCATATTCCGGCCAAAAACACAAATGAAACGGTCGCCAGCGAAGGAGAAGGCAAACCTAATAGTTTGGTATGCCTTCTCCTTCGTTGGAGAAGGCGACCGACCAACACTGGCGATCGTTTCGCCGATGTTTTTAGGCGGAATATGGTCAGAGGTTTGTTGGAACCCAACTGATTTTTGGGTCTCAATGCTTTAAAATAACTTGTTTAAAGACTTAATTGCAACCTGGTAGGGAATATCCCGACCGACATAGCTTTACCCCGACCTGTGTGCCTTCGTCCTTTTCTACTTGTCTTTGCAGGTAGCAGGTCGGGTTTCTTATGGAAGACCTGGTCGGAACACGACCGGGAATTACCCGAGCGGCAGTGTCGACCACCGAGCGGTAGCCCTTAGGCGAGAGAGCTGACGAAGGACACGTAGCGGCTCCACGCGACGACAGGCAGGGCACCCGGGAGGATGACACGCGGTTGCTACGTGGGGGGCATGCCGAACGACCGGATTTGTGTCTCCGGCGCTGCGGCTATAAATACCCGCGATAGCTGCAGTGTGGGGGACTTTTGGACGATCGATAGGTTGTTGTTAGAGATTCCCGACCGCAGTCAGTCGGTACTCAGAGCAACCAAGTAGATTGTACTTAGGGCCTTCACCGTGATCAATAAAAGACATTTACTTGCTTTAATTGGTCTCGTATTTACTTAATTACTGCTTACGTGGCAATTACCCGTATCATTTTGGCGCCGTCTGTGGGGACCCGTGCAAGAAAGCTACTGTCTTGACGAGCACCCGATCACTCATCAACCATGTATCCGTGGGCACAGAACCTCTTCGCCGACGACCAGGCGGATGCAGCGAGTTCATCCGACCATCAGGCAACGCAACAACAAGGTCCGACAATGGATCTCAACCTCAATCTCTCACCACCACATCCATCCAACACATACCCGGCCGCCCAACAGCCGGTGAACTACATCCAGCCGGGGTACCCAACACCCGGTCAACAATATCAGCAGCAGCCGGTGATGTATCCCGGTCAGTATCCATACCCGGTCCCATCTCAACCGTACGGGTATTGGCCAGGCCAACCGATGTATTACACGCCCCCGGTTGGTTATCCACCTTACACGCCTGTGTACACGGCTCCAGCCGCCGCCCTTCCAGTTTACCCGGCCGCACAAGTAGAGCCGCAGCATCAGCCCGCTTCCCGGGCTCGACGCTCGGCTTGTTCGCGGTTGGGGTCGGGGGGTGCTGATGCGATGGAGGCACCATGGCAGGCCCAACAAGCAGCGGAGGTTCCTGCCCGAGCGGAGGACTCCGAAGAAGTTGCCTGAGCGGTAGCTTTTGATCGTCTTCGACCGGCGATGCGACAACGTTTGGGGCCTCAAGACCCGAACCGGCAGCCGGAAGACGTACAGATGCAAGAAGCCAGCCAAGAGGCTTCATCCGGGCATAGCGGGTCGAGATCTCATCGACGACGACGCGCTCGGGACGCAGCCCAAGCTGCCCAAGCCGCCGAGCTCAACGAGACCCGAGGATTGCTTTATAACCTCCAGGCGGAGTTTGCGCAATTCAGGAATGCGCACCCTGCAATACCCCCGGTCGACCAATCGTCCCTACTCAGGACGTCTTTCACTGCTGAGGTAATGGCTCAGCCCTACCCGCTTGATTTGAAGGTCTCCGGGGAAAAAGGTTACGATGGCCGTACGGACCCTGATGTCCATGTTAATGATTTCTACGGAAACATGATGCTAAAGGGCGTATCAGACGCCGTGATGTGTAGGTCTTTTTATTCTACGCTCACCGGTCGGGCGGCGGAGTGGTTCCGGACTTTGCAGCCGGGCTCAATTGCAAATTTTGATGCCTTGGCGATCAAGTTCGTGAGGAAATTCATCACCTCCAAGGTGTTGAAGAAGCCCTACATGTACTTGGAGAAGGCCAAGCAGCTTGAAGGGGAGAGCTTGACCGATTTCCTCGTCAAGTGGAAGGCGGCGGTCGGGGAAGTCGAGCCCATGGATGATGCGACCGCCACCCACATGCTACACATCTCCCTCCGGGCGGGTTATTTGTATCAAGACTTCATTCTCCACCCCCGGCCACGTATGAGGAGGCCCTTCGAAGGGTCACGGACTATGCCAACGCCGGCGAGGCGAATGCCGTAAAGCGCTCGCAGGAGGTCGGGTCTTCATCCCGTAAACCGGCCGGCCGGGCGGAACACCGACCGGTGATGACCATCCCCGATCCCGCACCAGGCCTGGTGAGTTTACGGCCTTGCACAAGGTATTGTGTAAAGTGAATGGATTCGTCTGGGACGACGATTGCCGAGCGGCTTTTGACGAGCTGAAAGAGTACCTCATGTCACCAATCGTGCTCTCAAAGCCCGAGCTCGGAGAAGAGCTAGACGTGTACCTCGCCGTGTCCGATCGTGCAGTAAGCGCAGTATTGTGCCGAACCGATCCGGAAGGGGTCCAGCGACCGGTGTACTATGTAAGCCACGCGCTACATGGTCCCGAGCTCTGGTACTCCCAGTTGGAGAAGGTCGTCTATGCCTTGTACATTGCCGCGAAGAAGTTGGCTCCCTATTTCCAAGGTCGAGCGATTCGCGTGTTAACCGATCAGCCGATCGGGCCAGTCCTCTGAACTGCTTCATCATCTGGTCGCCTAGTCAAGTGGGCGTTAATGCTAACCCAGTACGCGATCGAATATCGACCGAGACCAGCCATCAAAGGTCAAGCCCTTGGTGATTTCTTGGTCGAGTGCACCGCCCGGGATACCCGACCTCCCGAGGTAGCGGATCCCGAGGCTGAGTGGTGGTCGCTGGCTACTGACGGGTCGAGTAGCAAGAAAGGAGCAGGAGGAGGAGTGGTGGTCACGAGCCTGGAGGGATTCAAAGTCTATTTCGCCCTCATGTATCAGTTCCATCCGACCAACAATGAAGCCGAGTACGAAGCCTTTTTCAATGGCTTACAGTGCGCTCGGGACTTGGGGGCTGAATACATTCGAGCTCAAACAGACTCCGCGCTCGTGGTCGGGCAGGTTCTCGGAGATTATGAAGTCAATGGAGAATGTCTACAATTATACCGAGACCTTGCCAGGGAGAAGCTCACTCAGTTCCGGGGGTATACCGTCCGGCACATATCCCGATTGGATAATGCCGATGCGGACATCCTGTCCAAATTGGCGCAAGACGCCCCGGAACACATGTTGAAGATAGCCCGGATTTTGGTGATCCCGAGACATAGCATCCATCGCTTGCCGGTCAATCCAATCCAACCGGTAGAAGACAATTGGATCACCGATCTGAAGGAGTTCCTCGAGCACGGTCGGCTCCCAGACGACCCCCAGCGTGCTCGGAAGGCCAAGCTTGGAGCCCCGAGGTTCCAAGTCTTGGACGGTCGTCTTTACAGGCGATCGTATGGAGGCCCTCTTATGCGTTGCTTGACCGCATTTGAGGTAGATTTGGTTATGAAGGAATTGCATTCAGGTATATGTTCTTCACATCAAGGAGGCCGATCACTAGCCCGTCGTATCATGCTGATCGGGTATTATTGGCCGTCCCTCCAGCTAGACTGTGAAAAGTTAGCTCGGGAATGTGAGACGTGCCAATTGTTTGCCCGGATGCCTGGACGACCGGCAACCTTCTATCAACCGGTCACGACTGCGATTCCCTTCGCTAGGTGGGGGGTAGACATTTTGGGTCCCTTCCCTCAACTCTCCGGTCGGAGAAAGTTCGTAATTGTCGCCATTGACTATTTTTCCAAGTGGATTGAAGCCGAGTCGTTAGCCACGATCACCTCTCAGCAGTGTGCTTGGTTCCTTTGGCGCAATGTCATTTCCCGCTTTGGTGTGCCTGTGCACCTCATCAGCGACAACGGCCGCCAATTCGTAAGCCAGTATTTCCAAAACTTCTTGGCCACGATCGGGACGACCCACGTCCGTTCGTCGGTGGCTTATCCGCAGGGAAATGGACAAGTAGAAAATGCCAACCGGACGATTTTGGAAGGTCTAAAAAAGAAGTTACACTCTGCTGGTCGTAGTTGGGCCGATGAGTTACCATATGTATTGTGGACTTATCGGACGACCCCGAGGGAGGCTACTTTGGAGACCCCTTTCACCCTGGTTTACGGAGCAGAAGCCCGACTCCCGATCGAGGCCTGGATCCCGACTGATCGAGAAAGAACTTACAACGCGGAGGAGAACGAACACGCGATGGTCGTGGACCTCGATGGGGTCGAGGAGAAGAGAGAGCTAGCCGCTCGGCGTATGGCCGAGTATTAGAAGTGAGTCAAAAGTTCAAAGGACGTCCGGGTCAACCCTCATTATTTTCAGGTGGGAGATTACGTTTTACGGCGAAGGGAGGCCAGTCAACCTTTGGAAGGTGGAAAACTAGCTCAAAATTGGGAAGGGTCGTACGTCATCAGCGCGGTCGTGCGACCGGGGACATACCGGCTGGAGACGACAACCGGTCGGGTAATCGAGGGGACTTGGAATTCCGAGCACCTTGTTATGTTCAGGCATTAGCCAATTTTTTGTAATTTTTGGACGAAGTAGGGGCTCGACCTGCGAGTTAGTCCCGGTCGTCGTTTGTAATTAAAGTATAATTGTTGTAAATATTTATTCAACCGCCTGCGAGCGGGAAGGTTCAATGTATATACGATCGGTGATTGCTCGACCGTTTGCACACGGCGGCCCGGTCGGCTATTTTCTTTACCTTCATCGCATGCAGATAAGTTCATCATCAAGTCACATGGACCGGATGAGTCTATCGACCGGTCAAATGCGCTCCTCTTCGGCGGACATTTGGGTCACGCCACCGATCGGGAAGGCCAGAGCTCCCAGCATAATTCCCCGATCCGTCCAACTTCTTTACAATATCGCACCCACTCATGCCTCGAGGGCACAATAGTGTGGGGGCTAGGATGACGGAAGTGTTTATAAACCCGTCGCTCGGGAGAATCCCAACCGTGGAGGCTTACCTATTTTCAAAATTTCGACTAGGCCAGGAGATCGGGTAAACCTGATCGGGCAGGCCAGTTTGATGTCGAAGTTTCGGATGCTTGACCGGGCCATAAGGCCACAAGGTCGGGTGTCAAACGAGTCGAGTAATGCATGACCGGGCCAAAAGGCCATGAGGTCGAGCATTAAGGGTCGGCGTATGCATGATTAAAAATAAAATTCGAAGGAAGAGAACGGACGACACAAGTTTGACAAAAAATGAATTTCATTAATTAAAAGAAGTGGCCGGTACAAACTCGGGACCGGACTCCCGATCAGCGTCAATTTACAAAAAATAAGAAGTACTAATTCTACTTCTTCGCTTCCTGGGCTTCACCCTTCTGGGACGGCTCTTTTCCGCTCGAGGTAGCTGTCGTGGACCTGCTCGGCTCAGCCGCTTTGTCCTTTGGGGCGAAGGGAGAGGGACCGGGATCGGCCAGGTCTGGAGGAAGCGCAGAAAGAACTAGCTGGAGGTCGTCCCCCTCAAGGGCCTGCTCCATTCGTTTCCGGGCCCGCTCGAGCATCTTCCTTTGCCCGGCTTTGAAGGCCCACCGACCGAACGATAGGATCAGGTCCTCCCCGATTTTCGTTCCCCGGGCCGCCGTGAGGAACGCCGAGCCCATCTCGTTGTCCTTAAAGATGGACTGGGCCAGCTCGTTCGGGTCCTCCAATCGAGCCTTCAGCTCCTTGGCTTCCCCGATCCCCCGTTGTGCGACCTTCTCAGCCAGGACCCGGTCTTCTTCGCTCTTCTTGAGGTCCTTCTGGGCCTTCTCCAGCTCCGCCTGGACGTCCCGGACCTCCTGAAGGCGTCGAGTGGCGTCCTTCTTGTGTCGGTCGGCCTCCTCAGCCAGCATGGCCCGACCTTGCAGAAGCTGGGCCGCTCGGGAGATCTACAATGCAAAAGACGGTCAGAATTAGCCCGGACGGAAGCACTTGTATGAAAAATCAAGAAAGCACAATGCTTACCTCAGCCAAGTCGTGGCCGATCCTCTCGGCCACCTGAGTCGGGGTCATATTCCCCAGATCCTCCCTGACTGGCCCGGCGTTGCCGATACGGGCCAGTATGGACGACTCGTCCTTATTTCGCCCGGCCGAGGGGCTCGGGTTGCGCTGCTCTCTGCGGCGCTTGATGCCGCCAACCTCAGTCACGCCCTTCTCGGGCACCTTCTCCTTGCCCCGGGCGACCTCCACCCGGGTGACCAAGACGTCCGATGGCTCGACCACAAAGCCTTCGGCTGTCGTGATGGTCGAGGTCCCGATGGGTCGGGCCAGTGGAACCTCCTTTTGCCGCCGAGTGAGATCTTGGCGGGCGGGGGGAAGAGGAGCGTCATCGTCTCCAAATTCTGCCATTTCTGCAAAATAAAAAGAAATAAGGCAATTAGTTCGGGAAAAGAAGAGTCGTTTGGGGTGTTAGGGTCGGGAAATGTGGTTAGCCTTAAACCTTTACCCTTCCGCTTGCCCCGAGCGGGCATCCTTGCAATTGTCACGCCCCGAGGCTCGGGCTTGTACTTCTCGGGCACATCATATACGGGCTCGGGCAGGTCGGCCGCTTCAAGGGACTCGGGCGTCCTGAAGATCCGGTACTCGTAGATTTCCCCGGATATTTTGGTAGCCGCGTCCTTGAGGGCCTGGGTCTCGGCTGGGACAACTTGCTTCCTGAAACGTTGACTCCAGACCCTCTCGACCGGGAGAATCCACGGTTCATATTTCACGGAGAACAACCGATTCTTCCATCCCCGGTTGTTCCCGGACAGACCTTCGATCGAGCACATGTCTGCCCGGGACTGGATCATCAGATACCCGCCCCCGTATGAGGCCGCTAGTACCTTCACCTGGTAGATGAAGTTGAAGAGCTCCATCGTGCAGGCCAGCTGGTGTCAACCGCAGATCTGCGGGAAGCACGCGATCATTCGGTGCGCGTTCGGGCAAATCTGTCCGGGCATGACCTGATAGTAGCCCAAGAACGCGGTGAGGAGGCTCAAAAAGGGGAAAGTGATCGGGGCCATTAGAGAGTCATAATGCATCCCAAGCCACTTCCCCCGGTGCCGCTCGATGATGTTCCCGAGCTGCCTGCTGGTGTCGAACTCGACCCGACCAGCTAGTGTTGCGGCGATCTTGCTCGCTTCTCCTTTTGTCAGCAAGCTCATCTGGGTCTCGACGGACTCGCTGTTGAGGAACTCGAACCCGTCCCCGCCCGGCGCTGCCAGCCTGGCCGGGTCTTCCTCGACCGCCTCCGCGTCATCTGCCCGGTTGTCCTCTTGGGGCTCGGCTTGAGGGTAATCCCCAATTACCCTCGTAGGCGTTCCCCCGACGCCTTCAGCCGGGGAATTCCGTCCGCTCGTGGACGTTTCCCCACTCCTTCCGCTCGAGCTCCCCGATCTGCTGGAGCTTGACCCCGACATCCCCGACGAGCTTGATGACCTTTCTTGCTCGGGGGCTCGGTCGGGGATTTGCTGCGGTCGTTGCTCGACCTCTGGAGAGTAGGACATGATGTCCACCTCCTTGCTGATTTGTTCGTGTTGGTCCCGATAGAATGAGATGAGAGTCTAGAGGGGGGGGGGGGGTGAATAGACTCTTTTCGTTAGAAGCCCTAAACGTCACCTTTCGGTGTCTTGGCGCAACGGATAAGATAGATTTGTTTTAGATACTTTGCACGAGTTTGAGTCTTTAGACAAACTTTCGGTAACAATAATAAAGGAATGATATGAGAGCAAAAAGGAAAAGCGTAAGTAAGGAGATAGAGAGGACACGAGATTTTATAGTGGTTCAGCCAATGTTGCCTACTCCACTCTTCTTCCACAACTGTTGGAAGGATTGCACTATCGCTCTTAGTACAAATACACAAAGACTTCCTTGATCACTAAGCCGGACAGCCTTCGTAGGTTTTTCAACTCCTCGAGTTTACTCCGCCTCTATCAGCTTCTTCTCCTGAGTTGAGGTTGGTAGAAAATGATTTCTTGAATTCTCCAACGATGAGGTCTTGACTCTGAGATATGATTGCTTCAAACAGATGTCAAGACTTCCTTGAGGTGTAAGACAAATGATTCTCCAAGTAACTTAGCACCTCAAAACTGGTTCACAAAAGCTTTTAGTAAATCGTAGACTTTTCAGGAGCTTTTGTAAGTGAGTAAGTCGAGTGATAATGAACCAGCACCTTCTTAGTTGATGAAGGTGAGTTTATATAGGTGATGAAAATCCATCCGTTGGAGGGAGATGAAATTTTCGAACCTTTTAACCATTGGACAAGGACCGGGGAGCTTCATGCATTAAATGCTCCATTAATGAGGTTGTACCATGTAGCCGTTGAAGGTATGGTAAGCATTAGGGTTTTGTCCTTTAGCTCCAAGAGACGGTACATCTTCATTTAATGCTTCTTGAAAAGTGTGTCCCATAAGATGAAGTCCTTATTGTCCTAGGATGTTGTCAAATCAGACAGGTGAAACATTCTTCTCGTTGTTGAAGAGAAGTAATGCTTGATAAAGATCGTCTTTCACAAACACTGTCCTTTCGTGCTTGTTGACAACTCCTGCTTGACTCTCGTTGTTGTTCTTCATGTCTCGTGTCTTCTTTCGCCTTGGAGACCCTAACATCTAGTCATAACTCATTTTCGTGTGTTTGTCTAGCTTAACACGAATTACAGAGGAGTTATGGCAACTCTCGTCTAGGACGAAAGCAGCAAAACAAAAAGCTAATGGTTAGGGGTCTACTTTTCTACATTACATTGGTATCATCAAAATCCTAATACAATGTTCCTAACAATTTCCCCCTTTTTGATGATGCCAAAACCTATACTCTTCTTATAAGGCTGATAAAAGTTCCATAAGGATTTTTTTTTATTATAAAAACAGCCATACTTGAGAGTTTACAAGTCTTTTTCTAGATTAAAGCGTTAATAAGCGAGACAAGGACAAGTGACTCAAACAAGTGACACGAGATGTGTGACAATGAGAGTTTCATATATAAAGGTGTGATCATTACAAAAACTTTATAAAGAGAAAGTTAACTTACATTTCTAAAAGCTTTGATTTCTGTTGTACAGCTTCCTTGAGTTCTTGGTCATCCTTTTCCTTTTGTTGCTTTAGCATCCTGTTGAAGTCAATTTTCTCATTGATTTTTGCTCTGAAGACTTTAATAGGATTAGTCCTGACAAGCTCTTCATGTTCTCCTTTGATGTTCAGACCAGTGTAATTGTTGTAGGCTTCCCGAATGTTGCTTCCTTCAACAATACCATACTTCCACCACGAGATCAGTTCAAACGAATTCATGCCTTCTTGGTAGCTCTTTCCTGATTCCTTGTGCACTTTGAAAGCTGCATTATGCATGACATTTTGTGGGGAGTCTTTGGTTACATTAGAAAGGTCTTCAATGTGGGGAATACCTTCTTCCTGGCAATACCCCTTAGCAACAAGACGAGCTTTGTTCCTAACAATGAGCCCATCTTCACTAATTTTGTTTCTAAACACCCATTTAGTTCCAATGTCATTCTGATGAGATGGTCTCGGGACAAGTTCCCACACCTTATTTCGTTCAAATTGATGGAGCTCTTCTTGCATGGCTATTACCCAGTCTGGGTCTTTTAGAGCTTCTTCTATGGTTTTTGGTTCCATTTGTGATAGGAAACACGCTATCATACTTTCGTGCAAAGAGGCTCTTGTTCTTACACCTTCTTGAATATTTCCAATAACCTGATCTGATGGATGATCTTTTAACCATCGAAGGTCTGGTTCAAAAACATCTTGTTGAATTTGAGCGTCCATTTCAGGAATATAAGGTAGATCAATGTAAATCATTAGTTCAGATGTTGTGATAGATGAAGGACCATTCTGTTGAATTCCAACCTTTTCTCGAGACACAGGTTTGGGTTCATGAACCTTTAGTTGATATTTCGTGTAGGACGAGAGTATGTCTTCATCGTCTGAGGTATTTTCGTCAACAGGTTGCTGAGGATTTTGATTTGACTTGATTGAAGTTTTACATCCTGATGGGTTCATCTCGGATTGTTCATCAAACTTGACATGAATGGATTCCTCAATTACCATTGTTCGTTTGTTTAGAACTCTGAATGCTTTGCTTACAGAGGAGTATCCCATGAATATCCCGTCATCAGCTCTTTCGTCAAACGCTCTTAGATGATTCTTTCCGTTGTTATGTATGAAGCACCTGCAACCAAAGACATGAAAATAACCGATACTAGGTGTTTTACCTTTCCATAACTCATATGGTGTCTTGTTGTGAGATTTGTTGATCAAGGATCTATTTTGTGTATAGCATGCCGTGTTTATGGCTTCAGCCCAAAATCTCTTAGGTAGTCCTGAGTGAGAGATCATCGTTCGTGCAGTTTCTTTCAAGGTTCTGTTTCTTCTTTCGGCTACTCCGTTTTGCTGAGGAGTTCGTGCTGCCGAAAGTTGGTGGAAAATTCCATTTTGCGCACAAAATTCCTTTATGACTTTGTTGACAAATTCCGTTCCCTGATCTGATCTTATTCGTATTATTTTGAGCTCCTTTTCTGTTTGAAGTTGTCTCAAAAGATTTGGAAGAGCTGATTCTGTTTCATTCTTCTTTTTCAAGAAAAGCACCCATGTATAACTTGTGTAGTCATCTACTATAACAAGAGTATACTTTCTTCCACTCAAACTTGTTGGATCAGCTGGTCCAAAGAGGTCCATATGTAGAAGGCTTAGAGATCGAGACTTTGCATCTACATCTTTTGACTTGAAGGATGACTTGAATTGTTTTCCTTTTTGACATGCCTCACATATTTTGTCTTTCGTGTAAGATGCTTCGGGTAGCCCTCTTACGAGATTTCTCTTGGCAAGCTTGTTTATCGTCTTCAAGTTCAGATGACTCAGTTTGTTGTGCCATTCTTGATTGAGATCTGCATTACTTTTGGCTACAAGGCAAACGTTAGCATTAGAAGAATTTAAAGATAATACATACATGTTCTTCTTTCGTTGTCCCGTTAAAGCTGTCTTGTTATCTTTCGTGTTCACGATTTTGCATTCGTCTTTGAGAAATTCTACTTTGTATCCTTTGTCACAAAATTGACTTGTGCTTTAGAAGATTGAACTTCAGTCCTTCAACATAAGAGACATCTTGAATTGTTATTCCCTTGTTGATGATGTCCCATTTTCCACGAGTTTTGCCGCTATTTTCACCTCCAAAGATAAATTTGGGTCCATCAAATTCCTTAAAGTTGCTCAACATTGTTTTGTCACCAGTCATATGTCTTGAGCATCCACTATCAATATACCATATGACCTGTTTTTCCTGTATCAAAAATTATGTGTTTTTAGGTACCCATTTAGTTTCGGGTCCTTGGGGGTTAGCAGTCAACTTTGGAACCCATATTAACCTAGAGTATCCACGACTCATCCTCGGTCCTCTATATCCATTGGATGTGCGATAATCATAATGGATGCTGGCAAAGACTTTAGCATTATATTTCTTACGTTGATCTTCCTGAGGAAGATTTTCATAATGCTTGAGATGATTGGTTTGTTTACGCAGATGAACTATTTCAAATACTGCTCTTGGGAGAGGTTCTGGGTAATCAAACCAATCTTCTTCTGATGGCCCAGTCCATCCATTGCCATACCCAGATCTTTTGAAGGATCTTTCGGGTTGTCTGATTTGTCCGCTTCTTGAGATTCCTTGAGCAGGATTCTTTCTTGTGAATTTCGGACGATATTGCCTCTGGTTACCATTCGTCTTTTTGTTGGATTGAGTATTCCAGTTAGGCTGACCCTTTTTATGGCGTGGATTCTGTTTATTGTCATTTGGTCCATTCCTTTTGACATAGATTTGTCTAGGATTGCCATTACTAGATTTCTTCTTTCCAGATTCCACAATTCATTGTACAGCCATACCTTTCGGTTGGCTTGTTGATTGTGGTGTTTCGACATTGTTAACTACCATCATAGGCTCAGACACCTGGGTGGGTCCTTGAACAAATGCGGCCTCGAAGCTTTCGTGTGAATATGCATTCGTGGATTTGTTCAATTCGACTTGTGAAGAGGAGCTGGGGTTAAAACCAATTCCAGTTCTTTCCCCGGGCAGTCTGGATTCATTCATCATTCTATCCACTAGGTTGGATGAATTATTGAATTTATCCAAAACTTCAAGCAGTTCTTGCTCTCTCTTCTCTTTTGCTGTGCACAGCTCCTTTAGAGCGAGAACATCTTTCTCAAGCTGCTCCTTAGCAATGACTAGCACATTGTTCTCAATGCGAACTTGCTTTAGTTCATTATAGCTAAGCATGAGCCGAGAGTTCTCCTCCTTGAGTTTGGAGTAAGTGCTATTTATCACATTGAACCTCCTTATCATTTCGGTGACAGATTCATTGGAGGTAAGACTTCTCACAGAACTCGACTCAGCTGAATAACAAGAGGATGAATGACTATTTACCTCGTCTTCATCTGCCATGAGACATAGTTCGTCTGACTCTTGACTGAATAGGCACAGCAGTCCTTTCTCCTCATCAGTGCTTTCGTCTTCTGAACTAGAGCTTGAGGAGCTACTTTCGGTTGCGACTGTGTCAGAAGTTTCGTTCACTACCATTGCCTTCCTTCTTCCTTCCTTTCTGGAGTTTGATGATTCAGGTTTGTCGCTTCTTTTATATCTTTCTCCAGTCTCTTTTGAGGGACTTGTGGTAGCATTGTCATCTTGATGTTTGCTTACTATGGGATGTGGACAGTTCGCCTTGAAGTGTCCTGGCTTTCGGCAATTATAGCACAATAGCTGAGAGTCCATGGTTTCAAATTTTGAGGTTTGAGGAAAGTTCTCGTGCTTCTTTCGGTGGCTCGAACGTTGTGGATCTTGAAAGTTGTTCTTTCTCATGAATCTTTTCATTTTCCTGACAAATAGTGCATATTGTTCATCAGATAAAAAATCACAAGAGTTAGGTTTCGACCTGTTGGATGTTGATGCTGATTGATTTGCCACGAGAGCAATGTTTCTTGTTTCTGAATCTTCGGCATCTTTTGGTTCATGTTCGAACTCATAAGCTTTGAGATCACTGAAAATTTTGGCAGTGCTTGTTGTTTTCATATCTCGACTGTCCCTCATTGCAATAACCTTCATTTCCCATGATTTAGGTAGGCCACGAAGGATCTTCAGATTCATTTCCTTCTCAGTGAGTTATTTTCTAAGATCTGATAAATCGCCCATCAGTCTGGTGAATCTAAGTTCCATATCCATGATTGATTCATTTGGCAGCATTTTGAAATCTTCGAATTTTTTCATAGCCATTGTCAACTTGTTGTCATTTTCTTGCTCGTCTCCTTCTCCCAAACTCATTAGGACATTCCACACTTCCATAGCATTCTTGCATTTTCGGACTCTGGGAAACATGGAATCATCCAGAGAGTTGTAAAGAATATTTCTTGCTACATTATCCAGATTCGCTCTTGTTCTTTCTTCTGAGGAGTACTGGTCTTTCGGTTTTAGTATCATCTGTGGAGCTCCTGCTCCTTGTGCGGCTGCTTGAGCATTTGCCATCATGATTATGATTGGTCCGGTTGTTATGACGTCCCACATTTCATCATGAATAGAGCATAGGAGAGCCTGCATTCTTAACTTCTAGTCATCAAATTTAGCAAGACTAAATGCAAGTTGTTTGGAGCGATGAGCATGTTCCTTTTCCATTTTTTTTTTAAAAAATGTGCAAAGAAAATATGCAAGATTTTCAAGAGATTTTTGAATAGGGATCTACCAGGCAGTAAATGCAAAGCCTTTACCGATCAAGGTATTGGCTCTGATACCACTTGTTGGTCCCGATAGAATGAGATGAGAGTCTAGAGGGGGGGGGGGGGGTGAATAGACTCTTTTCGTTAGAAGCCCTAAACGTCACCTTTCGGTGTCTTGGTGCAGCAGATAAGATAGATTTGTTTTAGATACTTTGCACGAGTTTGAGTATTTAGACAAACTTTCGGTAACAATAATAAAGGAATGATATGAGAGCAAAAAGGAAAAGCGTAAGTAAGGAGATAGAGAGGACACGAGATTTTATAGTGGTTCAGCCAATGTTGCCTACTCCACTCTTCTTCCACAACTGTTGGAAGAATTGCACTATCGCTCTTAGTACAAATACACAAAGACTTCCTTGATCACTAAGCCGGATAGCCTTCGTAGGTTTTTCAACTCCTCGAGTTTACTCCGCCTCTATCAACTTCTTTTCCTGAGTTGAGGTTGGTAGAAAATGATTTCTTGAATTCTCCAACGATGAGGTCTTGACTCTGAGATATGATTGCTTCAAACAGATGTCAAGACTTCCTTGAGGTGTAAGACAAATGATTCTCCAAGTAACTTAGCACCTCAAAACTGGTTCACAAAAGCTTTTAGTAAATCGTAGACTTTTCAAGAGCTTTTGTAAGTGAGTAAGTCGAGTGATAATGAACCAGCACCTTCTTAGTTGATGAAGGTGAGTTTATATAGGTGATGAAAATCCATCCGTTGGAGGGAGATGAAATTTTCGAACCTTTTAACCATTGGACAAGGACCGGGGAGCTTCATGCATTAAATGCTCCATTAATGAGGTTGTACCATGTAGCCGTTGAAGGTATGGTAAGCATTAGGGTTTTGTCCTTTAGCTCCAAGAGACGGTACATCTTCATTTAATGCTTCTTGAAAAGTGTGTCCCATAAGATGAAGTCCTTATTGTCCTAGGATGTTGTCAAATCAGACAGGTGAAACATTCTTCTCGTTGTTGAAGAGAAGTAATGCTTGATAAAGATCGTCTTTCACAAACACTGTCCTTTCGTGCTTGTTGACAACTCCTGCTTGACTCTCGTTGTTGTTCTTCATGTCTCGTGTCTTCTTTCGCCTTGGAGACCCTAACATCTAGTCATAACTCATTTTCGTGTGTTTGTCTAGCTTAACACGAATTACAGAGGAGTTATGGCAACTCTCGTCTAGGACGAAAGCAGCAAAACAAAAAGCTAATGGTTAGGGGTCTACTTTTCTACATTACATTGGTATCATCAAAATCCTAATACAATGTTCCTAACAGTTCGACCTCGTCGTCGTAGTCTGCGACTGAGACGTTCTGGCTATCTGAATCTGACATCTTTTCTACCCAAAGGTCGGTCGTGGTTAGTACAGGGCTCGGGATGTTAGGTCGGAGTTAGTCCTATCCTACGCCTATGCAAAGCTAAAAATAAAAGACAAAGCAGGAAAGTAGAAAGCTTACCGATCAGGAAGACTTAGATGGAGCTTGAGGATGTTTTGCTCGATCGATCTGCTGATGATTCACTCGGGACTCTCTGAGGGTACCGGTTGATTCAGAAGATTGAGGAAAGTTCAAATGAGGGCCTATTTATAGGAGAGCATTTGGACGGGAAACCAATCCACTTGCGCGATTTGACCCGCACTGATTCCGAGGCGACCATTGCAGTCGCAGAGGCCGGCAGTTGCCGACACGTGGCGAGAGAAGGAATGACAGCTGGCCGGTCGGTTGGGTAGCCGACGGTTGGGCTTCTTCATCCCGTCCCGTTTTTTCCCGGGTGGTCAAAAAGGCCCGGGCTGGGGGGGCTCTTGGTAGGGAATATCCCGACCGACATAGCTTTACCCCGACTCGTGTGCCTTCGTCCTTTTCTTCTTGTCTTTGCAGGTAGCAGGTCGGGTTTCTTATGGAAGACCTGGTTGGAACACGACCGGGAATTACCCGAGCGGCAGTGTCGACCACCGAGCGGTAGCCCTTAGGTGAGAAAGCTGACGAAGGACACGTGGCGGCTCCACGCGACGACAGGCAGGGCACTCGGGAGGATGACACGTGGTTGCTACGTGGGAGGCATGCCGAACGGCCGGATTTGTGTCTCCGGCGCCGCGGCTATAAATACCCGCGATAGCTGCAGTGTGGGGGACTTTTGGACGATCGATAGGTTGTTGTTAGAGATTCCCGACCGCAGTCAGTCGGTACTCAGAGCAACCAAGTAGATTGTACTTAGGGCCTTCACCGTGATCAATAAAAGACATTTACTTGCTTTAATTGGTCTCGTATTTACTTAATTACTGCTTACGTGGCAATTAACCGTATCACAACCTTTGAAAGTTTAAGGGGCCTAATTGACTTTTTGAATAAAGTTCAGAAGTCTGTTTGACCATTTTTCCTTTTTAACATATTGAAAGTTCATTATTAATGTATTGAAGGTTTATTATTTGGTAATATATCAAATAATGAATTTTTAGTACACAAATAATGTACTTTTAAAAAATAAGCATTCAATATATTAAAAATGAACATTTAATATATTAAATATCTATTAATATACGAGTATCAGTGTATCACTAAAGTATTATTTTAATTCAACTACAATTTCATTTAAAAATATATACACTAAACAATGTGAGACTTTCTATTCAATTTTCTTTTATATACCATGTAATTCCATTACAACACTAGTAAAGTATCATTTTAATTCAACTATAATTTCATTAGATAATATACACTAATTTTTTTTTTTTTTAAAAAAAACAACAACAAAAAAAAAAACATCGTTTTGGATCATGAACCATTGTATAATGATGAGATATTTTTAGTTCCAATCGTTATACCCTGCACCACGGCGCACACAGCACTGTGCGCCCGCGCCTCCAAAACGACGTTGTTTTGTTAAGTCGTGTAGGAAGTTGACGCGATTATGTACATTATGGTATACAATTATGTACATTTGTTTATATAATTATGTACATTTTTGATACAATTATGTACATTTTTTTATACAATTATGTACATCCGAAACAAGGAATTTATGTGTATTAGGGTAAGAGTGTATGTGTATTATGTTAAAAGTTTATGTGTATTATGTACTATGTTAGATTATGTGTATTTTCTTTTCAAAAAATGTATGTGTATTTTGTTATACAATTATGTGCATTATAGTATACAATTATGTACATTTTTAAAACATGAAAATTTTCTTAAAGAAAATTAACAATCCACACAGGAAGCGGAATTTCGAAAAAATAAATTTTCAAAACGACGTCGTTTTGCACCAGGGAGCACAATGCCATGCGCGCTATGGTGCACAATATAAATTGCCTGTTCAATCGCATCGCAATAATAAATGAGGGCAAATTATGTTGTGCATCCGTATGCACCATGCATGGTGCATACGAATGGAAAAACAACGTCGTTTTATTAAAAATGCGCGTCTCCCCTTTAAAAAAAAATTCAGGTTCGATTCCCAGCAACATATGAACTAAAATTCCAGAATCGATGAACTATAATTCCAGAATTGATGAACTATAATTTCAGAATCTATGAACTAAAATTCCAGAATCTAATCTATGAACTAAAAATTCCAGAATGAATGAACTAAAATTCCAGAATCTATGAACTAAAATTTCAGAATCGATGAACTACAACTCCAGAATCAATGAACTATAATTCCAGAATCAATGAGCTAAAATTCCATAATCTATGAACAAAAATTCCATAATGAATGAACAACATAATACTGTTACTGGGAATCGAACCTGATTTTTTTTTTTTTTTTAAAAATGCGCGTTTTTAATAAAACGACGTCGTTTTTTGCATCCGTATGCACCAAGTGCATAAGGATGCATAGCATAACTACTCATAAATGAGGCCGTATGCACCAAGTGCATAAGGATGCATAGCATAACTACTCATAAATGAGGCCGCATTGGATTGGGCTTAGTAACAAGAATTTTTTGTCCTTCGGTAATGGTATTAGGCCTGTTTAGTACAGAAAATATTTTCATCTCCAATTCTTTTTAGGTTTTTATTTTTTCATTAAAGATTTGTTAACTTAAACTACTTTTTTTTTTTGAATGTTACTGGCCCTATTACATTGTAGTATCTGTTTATATACTTTCTCAACCTATTGAAACACAAAGAACCAATAACGCCTCCACTGAGGCTCGAACTCATAACCTTCTAAATGGAAGTCCAACCCGGGTATCATTAGACTACATAGTCTTGGTAACTTAAACTACTTTTAATTTATGAGTTAATTTCATTTTTGTCCTAGATATTCATTTTTAGTCATTTTTTATTAGAACATCCTTATTTGGTCCTAGTATTATTGTAGCATGAACATTTTAGTCCTCCATCTTCAAAATCGTTGAAATATCGTTAAATACAAAGACATTTCAATCTTTTTTATATAAAGTATGTTGAATCGCTATATTTTTTATGTTTTTTTTTTTTTTTTTTTTGAAAACATTCATAATTGAAGACTAAAATGTCATTGTATTTAACGATATTTAAACTATTTTGTTGATAAAGGACTAAAAATGGTCATGCCATGATAATACTAGGACCAAAATTGGATGTTCTAATAAAAAATGACTAAAAGTGGACTGACACCTATAAATCTAAGACCAAAAATGGAATTAACTCTTTAATTTATTAAATAGTAAATTAATTAAATTTAATTAATTTCTTCATCTAAGTCTAAAAAGTGTATAAGTATGAACGCGAGCAATATATCTTATTTATGTCCAATGTTTTTGGTGGTGTTAGAACACTTGAACATTGGTATAAAATGGTGTAAAGTTATAAGTACATTGCATCTTTTGTGGACAAAAATGTTATCGCTCAAAAAAATAATATCATTATCTCTCATAGTCTCATTATTGTAAGAGCATGTTACTAATTATTAATTAATTCGTTTTCAAAAAAAATTATTAATTAATTCATTTCACCTTGTATTTATAATTACTCAAATTCATGCAGTTAAATAAAAATAAGAGTTAATTCCACCAGAACTCCCTTATTTTTGGTGAAAATTTTAAATTTAGTCTCAGATTATTGTTTTTCCCATTCAACATCTCAGACTATTATTTTTAGACACTTTTAGTCACTTTTGTCTCTTCATATTTTTCTTTTGTAATGTTTTTCGATTTCAACCGGTTTAATTGGTTTAGGACTTTACTAAAAATCGGTTGAAAAATATGGTTACTAAAAATTAGAGGTTACTTAAAGTTCTAAATCAATTAAACCGGTTGAAATCGAAAAAATAACAAAAGAAAAATATGAAGAGACAAAAATACCCTTACTAAAAATATGAAAAGGACTAAAAGTGTCCAAAACACAATAGTCTGGGATGTTCAATGGCAAAAACGATAGTCTGAGACTAAATTTGAAATTTACACCAAAGACAAGGGACCTCTGGTGAAATTAACTCTAAAAATAAACATACACATATGAAATTAAGATCATATGAAAATGACTTCCCGTAAAAATGTTGAATAATCATAATCATCCATTTGGATTACTCAACGGTTAAAAAGAAAGAACGAGATCAAGAAATTGCCACTTGTTCGTCCCAGTAAGAGGAGTTACAAGTCTAGAGAGGGGGTGAATAGACTTGTATATGATTTTTGAAAATATTTACTATTCGATTAGATGATTTGAAATGTTACTTTAATTCAACCAATCTTTAGTAGAGTTTGCACATTGGAAATTATTTAACCCCTTTTTAATTGTTTTGCATGTAAATTATGATCTTGTAGAAATATTAGTACGTTTGCGTGATAATATGCAATAGAACTAATTGTTTTATGTATTCATGTGTATAGAGTGTGATAAATTGCTAGAGTGAATGATAGATGGAAGATGAGAGAAATTGGTCTAAAAGACCTTTGTTATTGAATGTTTAGAGAGATGTTTTGAAATACTTGGGCTTTTTAGGTGCATATATTTTCTAAAATTGGGGTCTTACCACAATGCTACGCACCCTAGAATAGAATTGTTACTTTTGTCTATGAAACCTTTTAAATTGGGCTTTTGACATAGGTTCATGGACCATAAGTCAATCCTCATCAGAATTGAAGGAAATAACCTTTTGACACCCCTCATTGGTCTTCTAGTAAATCTCTGGGGTTTGCTGATGTTAGAAGTAAACAGTTATAGAAGATGAGAAGGCATAGAAATAAATAGACTAGCAAGTGAAGAGTCTATAAAACTGTCCATTGTTGTAGTATATATAGCTAGTTGTAGCAGTGAAAGAATACACAGAAAATAGAACAAACACATTGGGTTGGTATCCTCTCTTTCTTTCTACATGGTATCAGAGCCGGCGAGAGTGAAGTAGTGGGCCGTGCTCGAAAAGAGGAGGCGACGCCGGAGCTCGAGCTGCACCGCCATCGGAGCTTCCACGCGCTGCCACCGTCCAGCTGCTCCGACGCCACGCGCCGGCGCGTGAGGAGTTCTCCGGCCACCTTCGTCGACGGCGATTGCTCCGGGGGACTCGCCGTGAGAAGTAGGTTCTGCCCAGGTATGTTTTGTGGAGTTTTGGTTTGTGGATGTTTGCACTTAGGGTTTGCAGTCCTGGGTTGAACGTGAATAGGGAACATTTCATTGTTGTTTCTGCTTAAGTTTTTGGGTTGGCAGTCCTGGGTTCAACTTGAAAAGGCAGTCATGGCAGAAGGAAGTAATAGGAATATTATTGTTGTATCTGCTCCATCTAAATTAATTGATTTAGTATTGAATGCTGATGGGTCTAATTTTGCTGAATGGAAATTCTTGGTTAAAATTAATTTAGATGGAATGGGTAAAGGGGACCATTTAGATCAAGATTGCCCTGCAGATGATAAACAATGGGAAGCAGATGATAAAGCTTTATTATCTCGGGTAATTAATTGTATTGATAGAAAGGTAATTTTATCAATGCAACATTGTACCACGGTTAAAGCAGTGTGGGAGTTAGTGTCTGAATGGTTCAGTGGGACAAGTAATTTGAGGAAATTATATCAGTTGTCTCAGGATGTCTACAGACCTAATCAAAAAGGTCGAGATTTGAGAGACTACTATTATGATTTTAAAAGCTTAAGTGAAGTTTTATGCACTGCAATGCCTATTACAACTGATGTGAAAACAATGAAAACACAACGTGATCAGTTAATTGCTTTTAGTTGGATTTCCGGACTTGACAAAGAATATGAGATTCTTAGGTCACAATTATTGGGAAACAAGGAATTAGGGTCATTGGACCAAGTGTTCTCTCAGATACAAAATGCAGCAGTAAGTACTGACAATAATGAACCGATTGAGAAGAGTGTTTTTATATCACAAGGGAACAATAGTGATGGAAGTGCGTTTGTATCTCAAGGAAATTATACTAATGAAGGGTATAATAGTCGAGGTGGAGGTGGTCGCCATCGAGGACGTGGTGGAAGAGGCCGTGGAGGACCAATGGTATGTTTCAATTGTGGAGAACCGGGCCATTTCAAAAATCAATGTCCTAAACCACCCAGGCAACAAAGATTTGCGAACACCACCTCCGGATCTGAAGGACATATGGTAATTATGACAGATGAGGAGTTAGCAGCGTTCAATCAACTGAAAATGTCTTCTCCTATGCAGTCTCCATCCCAGTTTCCATCCAATCAATCGTCTTCTTCTGCAACCTTTGTCCAAACAGGTAATCCTGTTGCGTGTGTGTCTTCTTCATCTACACAGTGGGTCATTGACTCCGGAGCTAGTGACCATATGACAGGTAATTCTAAGGTTTTTTCCACATATTCTCCATCTAATCCTGGGGTTATGGTTACTCTAACGGATGGGTCATCCGTTCCAGTTTTGGGTAGAGGTAGTGCAACCTCATCATTACCCCTGTCATCTATATTATATCTTCCAAAGTTTCCCTTTAATTTGCTCTCGGTTAGCCAGATCACACTATCTTTGAATTGTTCTGTCTCATTTTTTCCGGGTTATTGTTTCTTTCAGGATCTTTTGACGAAGAAGATTATTGGTAAAGGGAAGGAAGTCGGAGGACTGTATGTTTTAGAACAATCTGTATCTCCGTCCAAGGCCATGTTGAGTGATACCTCACCTTTCCAGCTACATTGTCGGTATGGTCACCCATCACTGTCAGTCCTAAAGAAACTCTTCCCTAGCTTAGAATCATTGTCTACTTTGCAGTGTGAGTCGTGTGAGTTTGCTAAGCATTGTCGGGTTTCCTACCCTCCTTGTGTCAATAAAAGAGTACGATCTGTATTTGAACTTGTTCATTCTGATGTCTGGGGTCCTTGCCATGTCACAGGGAAGAATGGGTTCAGATATTTCGTAACTTTTGTGGACGACTTCTCTAGATGTACGTGATTATATCTTATGAAATCTAGAGATGAGTTGTTTACAATTTTTTGTAAGTTTTGTGTTGAGATCAAAACCCAGTTTAATACAACTATTAAGTGTGTACGAAGTGACAATGCACAAGAGTATTTCTCTAAACCCTTTTTCACTTATATGGGCCAACATGGGATAGTTCATCAATCCTCGTGTGTGTATACACCTCAGCAGAATGGAGTGGCAGAAAGGAAAAACCGTCATTTGTTAGAAGTAGCTCGGGCAATTTTGTTTCAAATGAAAGTATCTAAAGTTTTTTGGCCTGATGCTGTTCATACAGCATGTTTTCTGATCAATCGGATGCCTTCGTCTGTCCTTCAGGGTCAAATTCCTTATTCTTTAGTATATCCAACTGAACCTATTTTTCATCTCTCATCCAAAATATTTGGATGTACTTGTTTTGTCCAGGATGTTCATCCTCAACGCCGAAAACTTGACCCAAAATCTCTTAAGTGTATATTCCTAGGATACTCGCATACTCAGAAGGGTTATAGATGCCATTCACCTGACTTGGGGCGGTATTTAGTGTCAGCTGATGTTACTTTCTTTGAAAACATGGTGTTCACTGGGAGTGTTGGGTCGTCTGGTTATGGGTCTACTCAAGACGATGACTTTCTTACATATACTATTACCATACCTGTCGAGTCTGTTTCTAGACCCCCCATTACACAGGTTTATACTCGGCGGCTGAGAGATGAAGTGGCACCACCCGGACTACAAGTGAATACTTCTTCCTTACCAGAATCTTCGTCAAATGATCTGGATCTTCCCATTGCCCTTCGTAAAGGTAAACGCCGTTGTCAAAACCCTATTTCCTCTTCTGTGTCTTATAATCATTTGCCGTTGTCATCTCGCACCTTTGTATCACGTTTAGATTCTATGTCAGTTCCAAACACTTTGAGTCAGGCTTTAGCACATGATGGGTGGAGACAAGCAATGGAGGAGGAGATGACTGCTCTTGAAGACAACCATACTTGGGATTTGGTACCCCTCCCAGTCGGTAAGACTGCAGTTGGTTGCAAGTGGGTTTATGTTGTGAAAATGAACCCTGATGGGTCTGTGGCTAGACTTAAAGCTCGTCTAGTAGCAAAGGGATATACACAAACTTATGGTGTTGATTATACAGAAACTTTCTCCTCGGTAGCTAAGATAGCTTCAGTTCGTATCTTTATTTCCTTAGCTGCATCTAACCATTGGCCTCTGTATCAGCTAGATGTCAAAAATGCATTTTTGCATGGTGATTTGGTTGAGGAAGTCTACATGGAGCAACCGCCTGGGTTTGTTGCTCAGGGGGAGTCTGGAAGAGTGTGTAAATTGAAAAAGTCTCTATATGGCCTGAAGCAATCTCCACGAGCTTGGTTTGGGAGGTTTAGTAGTGTGATTATGGAGTTTGGTATGCAAAGGAGTCAGTGTGATCATACTATCTTTTTCAAGCATACTAATGATGGGTGCATTCTCTTGATTGTTTATGTTGATGATATAGTAATCACAGGCAATGATGCAGTAGGTATTGAAGCTCTTAAATCTTTCCTCAAAGAAAAGTTTCACACGAAAGATTTGGGAGTGTTGAAGTATTTTTTAGGGATTGAAGTTGCTCGCTCTCGAAAAGGAATATTTCTCTCCCAAAGGAAATATGTGCTAGATCTGCTTGATGATACTGGGTTGTTGGGGTCAAAACCATGTGAGACCCCTATGGAGCAAGGTGTGAAACTTGTGGCTGGTGAGGGGGAGGCCTTTGATTCTCCAGAAAGATATAGGAAGTTGGTGGGAAAGTTGAATTATCTCACCATTACACGTCCTGATATTGCTTTTTCAGTCAGTGTGGTAAGTCAGTTCATGCAAGCACCCATGCAAACTCATTGGGAGGCAGCAGTTCGAATTGTAAAGTATCTTAAGAATGGACCAGGGAAAGGCATTCTATATGCTGATCATGGACATGCGAGAATTGAGGCATTTTCAGATGCTGATTGGGCAGGTTCGTTGAGTGACAGGAAGTCTACAACAGGGTATTGTGTGTTCGTAGGAGGTAATTTGGTTTCTTGGAAAAGCAAGAAACAGACTGTTGTGGCTCGATCCAGTTCAGAATCTAAGTATAGGGCAATGGCTCATGTGACATGTGAAATAACTTGGGTGCACAATATGTTGAAGGAGGTTGGTGTGGAAGTGATGAAGCCCATACGTTTATGGTGTGATAATCAAGCAGCTATACACATTTCAAACAATCCAGTGTTCCATGAGCGTACCAAGCATATTGAGGTAGATTGTCATTTTGTGCATGAAAAAATTCAACAAGGCCTCATTTCCACGGCTCATGTTCGTAGTGGCGATCAACTAGCTGATGTGTTCACCAAAGGGCTTAGCAGGGACAGGGTTGAGTACATTTGTAACAAGCTGGGCATGATTAATATCTATGCTCCAGCTTGAGGGGGAGTGTTAGAAGTAAACAGTTATAGAAGATGAGAAGGCATAGAAATAAATAGACTAGCAAGTGAAGAGTCTATAAAACTGTCCATTGTTGTAGTATATATAGCTAGTTGTAGCAGTGAAGGAATACACAGAAAATAGAACAAACACATTGGGTTGGTATCCTCTCTTTCTTTCTACAGCTGAACCTTTTTAGTTGATCATTCGAGAACCAGTTCGGTCTTTTTCTCGAATAGTTACCTTGCGAGTAGTTTTTAGGCTTTCTTCTCGAATAGTTACTCTTCGTTAGTTGACCATTTGGTCTGTTATTAATCGGTCTATTTTGTATAGTACCTTGAGTACTTTTCAGGTTACCATTCAAAGTGTTACTCTTCGGAAGTTTCACAACCTTTCGAGTGTTCTGGCCATTCAGTTGATTACTCGTTCATGGCACTTTACCTTTATCAACTACTGTTCGAGGTTCAACCATAATATCTTGACCTTTAACAAAGACAGATTTTAGACCTCCACTTATTGAAGGATATGTTGGTTTGGTCAATTTCAAATGTGAGGGAGAGCTAGGATCAAAGCCAATACCTGCTTTGTCACTAATTGGTCTTTGCTCACTTACCATTAGATCTATCATTTTGGATTAATTAGTGAAAGTGGCTATAACCTCATGCAATTTGTGCTCTCTTACTTCCCCTATTTTGCACTCTTCCTTAAGTTGAACAAATTGTTCTCAAACGGACTTAGTTTTCAAATCATTTCAATTTTTTTAGCAATGATGCTTTTGAAAGATTCGCATTCTGCCAAGAGTCGAGAATGTTCCTCCTTAAGTTTGGATTGAGTGTCTTTTACACATTTAAAATCATTCATCAGTTTGAAAACTAAATCCATACGATCCAAACAATCGTTATCACTATCATATAAGCTAGGAGCTAGAGGTAGATGTCACTTCTCATATTCTGAATGTTCACTTTCATCACTTGACTTGAAGAGCTTGACTCTTCGACTAACTTTTCAGTTGACCCCTTAGTGATTAGAGCTTTCCTTAATCTGTCACTCTTCGAATGACCTTTCGAACTACTCTTCAAAGCTCTACCACTTGTCTCTCTCAGAATATTTCTTGAACCCTCTTTGTTGAAACTTCTTGACTACTCTTGGTGTTTGTTGACAATGGGGTATGGGCAGCAACCTTGAAGTGGCCAGGTCTCCAGCAGTTATAGCATAGGCTTTGGAATTCTTCGGAGCCATTACACTTTGAGGTGTTGGACCTTTAGGAGTTTCTTCTATTTGAAGAAGATGGACTTGCTTGATTTCCTTGAATGTTATTCCTCTTCACAAACCTTTTGAACTTATTGACAAACATAGCAAACTGCTCATCAGTTAAAAATAAAAAGGGATAGAATTTGACCTTGAAGATGTTGATGGTTGGTTAGCAACCAAGGCAACACATTTTGATTCTTCTTTTTCTTCCTTCCTTGGTTTTCTTTCGAATTCGTAAGCTCGTAGGTCACTGAACAATTGAGCTGTTGAGGTAGCCTTTAGATCACAATGATCTCTCATAGCTATGACCTTCATTTCACATGATTAATCTGATTTCCTTTTGAGTCAATTCCTTCCCGGGGTTAGGTATTTCACTAGGTAGCTTCATAAATCGGGTTTCCATCTCCGTGATTGATTCTCCACTAACCATTTAGAAGTCTTCGAATCCTTTCATGGCAATGGTCAGCTTGTTCTCCATCTCTTGTTCGTCTCCTTCTTCAATTAGTAAGATTTCATTTCAAATGTCCTTGGCAGTCTTGCATTCCCTAAGCTAATTCTTGGGAAGAGGGTGTCATCTACGATTTTGAACAATATTTCCTTGGCTATGTTGTCAAGGTTGTTCCTTGTTCTATCCTTCGACGTCCAAGCATAGCAAGGCTTCAGAATATAGCTTGGAGCATTTGCGCTTTGAGCAGTCGCAGTGTTCGCCATCATTATTTCTATTGGACCATTCGTGATGACGTCTCATATCTCAACATGTAGGGCAAACAAGTGTGTCTTCATTCGCACTATCCAATCATCAAATTTATTTAAACTAAACATCAAGTTATTGGACATGTGATTATTCATTTTTTAGGAAAATAATACGTGCAATCAATGTTGAAAAAATTGCTAGGCGCCTGGGGACAGCCTAGGGCAGCTAGGAAGCCGACCGCCTAGCGCCTAGGCGCCGATTAATCGGTGCCTAGACGCGATTTTTGCAACACTGCGTGCAATAGAAAAATATTTTTTATATATATATTTTGAACAGATATCACCTGGTAGTATACACAGAGTGTTTACTATTCAAGGTAACTGCTCTGATACCACTTGTTGGTCCCGGTAAGATGGGTTATAAGCCTAGAAGGGGGGGGGGGGGGGGGGGGGGGAGAGTGAATAGACTGGTATACTTGATAAGTGCATTTTGGTCTATATTTTTGCCCCTTCTTGAATTCATTTTATTTGTGAATTGCTTAAAAACTTGTGTGAATTGTGACTAAGTTATGTTGGTTTTATTTCAAGGTGCAATCATTCACAACAAGTGAGAAATTCAATGATTTGTGGGAAGATACGAGCAATTTTTGGACCAAGAGATCAACCAAAGTGTTTGGAATGCATTTAGGAATTTCAGGGGTATCGTACTGTCTCCCGTACGCCCATCCATCAGCCCATCCAAGATCTCAAAAAAGAAGCAGGTGGCGTATGCCCTGTCGTACGCCCGTATGCATGCCAGTACGCCTATTCCAGTGTTCACTGGAAATGCACCAAAAATGGTACTGGCTGGCGTACGCCCATCCCTGAGGCAGTACCACTGTGCTCTATCCACTATATAGGTGCGATTTTATTCATTTCTACATGGTTTTGACCCATGGTTGAGCCCTAGCTTCTCTCTTTCTCTTCCTTTCATATTGTAGTGTTAGATTAGGTTTAGATTTAGGTTTCTTAGCATTTTTCAAGCTTGTAATCAAGGATTCAATACTTGGATTCCAAGATTTACCATCCATTTCTTAGTGAAGTTTTCTTCTCCCTTTTATCTCTTTATCTTGCAATGTTTATGCTTTACATTTATGTTTTTTTGTGTTCTTTATGCTATTGAATCATGAGTAGTTAGTTTATGAACTTGAGTTAGGGTTGTATTATCTATCTTGATGCTTGATTTGTGATTATTGCAAAAAGGGGAAGAACTCCAACCTAGGGTTCATGTGTTTGTGAAGGTTTTGTATTTATATCTTGTTAATGATTGATGTATACTTTCATTAGCTTGTTTTTGGAGGATTTCTTGGCCTCAACGAGAGTTGGGTGATGAATCTAAGCCACCCCTTGCATAGACCCGATTTTTCCTATGAAAGTTGGGGAAATTGGGGGCTTTAGATGCTTTGTGTGCTTGATGGACTTGGAATTGATTCACCACGAAAGTGGGGCAATCCCTTGTTCTAATCCTTGTTTATTAATCACAAGAATGGTTCGTAGACTAGGATACATATGTGTGTTCCCGCTTGATTCCTTGGTTACTTGTTCTCCCTAATCCCTTAGGTTGTTAAAGCATCTAGATGATAATGCTCCCTAGCTTGAGTCATATCTCTTTATTTTGTGTTTATCTTTGTGTATATGTGTTAGTCCTATCATTTCCTTAAACTTGTAGTTTGCTTAGCTTTTTGTTGATTTCCTTATGCTAGTGCCTAGTTTATTGTGATTACATATTGCGTGTCATATCCCCCAATCCCCTGAGGACGACATAACATACCCATACACTCACCATCACTCATTTTTACCACAATCAATACTATTTTTGAAAATATTTACTCTTCTACTGGATGAACCGAAAAGTTACTTTGATTCAACCAATCTTTAGTAGAGTTTGCACAACGTAAATAATTTAACCCCCCCCCCCCCCCCCCCCCCTTTTTTAATTGTTTTGCATGTAAGTTATGATATCTTGTAGAAATATTAGTATGTTTGCGTGATAATATGAACGCAAGTAAATAAAAGATAGAGAGATATTTTTATAGTGGTTCGGTTAAAATCCAGCCTACTCCACGCTTCTCCTTAAATTCTAAGAAGGTTTGCACTAATCCCTTTAGTACAAAAGATCACTCAAGCCGTGATAATCCCTTTATTCTCCAACGCTAAGACTTGGCTTCTTGAATGTATTATTGATCTTCACTATTGTTAGGAATATGTGTACTTAGATTTTGATGATACTAAACTCACTAGGAATTTAGACCCCTCTTTTATTCTCGTTGCTTTATATCTTTCGTGTTGAACGAAAGTTGTGTTTGCTCAAGTATGATTCTTGCTTAACTAAGCATATACACGAATAAGAGCATCTATCAGTCAATCATGACAGGTTGAAGAGAATAGAAGATCAAGAGAAGACCGAAAGATCCACTAAGACCGAAACCTGGAAGGGTCTATCTCTCGTGTAATTGATAAATGATAAAGAAAGATCATTTGATTTGTGAAGACAATGAATGATAAAGACAATCTTTCGTTACCAGAACCCGAGACTACGAGTCTAAGTCTGACTCAATTGGACAAGTCTCATATGTTTTCAGAAGCATAATTGTCAAAGTCCCAAAGCTGGGAAAATCATCCTAGACAAATGGTGTCTTAGGGGTGATATTTCAAATATCAATGAGCATTTAATGATTGGTACATTTTGTCTTCACTACAGGACAAAAAGGTTGGTTGCTTTTTGAAGCCAACGGCTACACAGTACAACCATATTTAAGTCTCCTTACCCAACGGTCATTACACACTAGTGAATAGGTTTGAAATTTCATCTCCCTCCAACGAATGGATTTCTCACTCCTATAAATACCCCTCTTCATCACTTAGAAGGTGCTGGTTTTTATCAATCCTTTGCTATCAGAAAAGCTTTTAAAAATTCTCAAGTTACAAGCTATTTTCTAAACCAGCGAGTGTTAGTGAAGACTTTTCTAAAAGATCACTTTGTCCTCTAAGTCTTCACTACATCAATAAATCTTGCACAGTTTATACGAAGATTAAGCATCATTAATTCAAGATTTCAAGTTGGAGATATCATCAATCTTTTTCAACACTCAACTCTATAGGAGTTGATAGAGGCGGAGTAAACTCGGAGGAGTTGAAAAACCTAGCAAGTTGCTGTCCGGCTTAGTGATCAAGGAAGCAAGCTTAGCTTAGTTTGTACTAGGAATGATAGTGCAAACCCTTTCACGAGTTGTGAAAGAAGAGTTGAGTAGGCTTTGTTAACATCCAAACCACTATAAAAATCTCTCTCTCTCTCTCTCTCTCTCTCTCGTTATTTATCTTTGCTTAACTGCATTGCATTGCATCCATATCCATCTTGATAAACGACTTCTAACGAAAGTGTGCAAAGAATATTAAAAAGGACACATATTTTTCCGTTGTGCATAACTCTAGAGTCTATTTATCCCCCCCCCCCCCCTCCCTCAAGACTTTAACCCTTCGGTATCGGGACTAACAACTATTGAGCAACACAAGTCTTCACTAGATGTAGCATTTTAGCCTGAAATCTCTCTCACTGGTCACTCGAAAGCTTTAGAACACTTGTAAGTTTTTACTTGATAGACCTTCAATCTTAAAATGAAGGTATTTATAGGTGTTTTGAAATAAATTTGTTGGAGGAAAATCTATTTCAAACATCCTTTAACCATCAGGTATGACCAGTGGATAATTTGAAAGGTTTCTTTTGTGTAAGATTTTCTAGCCGTTAGACTACCTTTATTTGTTGAACATTACTTTTTCTTTTGCTCCTTTTGTTTAAGCTTTTTAAGGGAAATCTCCCTTGGGATGTGTACCTAGGACTCCTTTTACCTTGGTCACATTTTTCTTTTAAAGCTTGTTTATTTAAGGTTTCAAACTATTTGCTTAGAGAATGTCTCGATCAGTTCTTTCAAACAGTTAACTCTTATCATTCTAGTTAATGTTTCGAACCTTAAGCTTTCAACCTTTCGAATTCGAATAGTTGACCTTACTATTCGACCTTTTACAAGTCCCTACTATTTGGTAAGGTAGGCCCTTCCACTCTTCGGTGTTTGCAATCTTCCGATCTTATACTCTTCGACTTCTACTCTTCGAACACTCCATCTCGAACTCTCCAGCTCTTGAACCATTCGAAGCTTGTCTTTAGACTATTTGAGATGTAACTATTCGAGTTACTATTTAGAATATTCAAACCGAGTAAATAAAGTTCCTAAGTCTAAGAATAAAAACAAATTGGGGACTAAAATTTCCTAACTTTGGTATCATCAAAATCTAAATTACACTTGTTCCTAACACTGCTACCAGTAAGGCTTTTAGAGTACTTAACACGAGGACAATGATGGTAGAAGAGTCGATTCATGTGGTGTTTGATGAAGCACACATCAACCGAGAAGTAAAAGATCTAACCGAGAAGTTCAAATAGTTAGATGTCCAACCGATTGATTAGCTAGTATGAAGAGTCAACTCTGAACAGTTAGATAGAGTGGTTGATACCGAGTAGTCAACAACAAATAGTCAGATAGTATCACTATTCAGATGCCTAGTCAGTCACCATTGCTCAACGAGTTAGATGAAGACGAAACTGAATCAAATACTAACAACATTCATTCAGTGGATGAGTAAGCACTTCCAGCTAATGAAGAGTCAATTTGAGATGAGTATGATGGAAGAACTTAACTACTTTTTGAGATTGCAAAGTAAGCACTTCCAGCTAGTGAAGCATTTGGCCAAAAAGAATGAACGAATGTTGAAGAAGTAAATTAACAACCACATATGTACACTTTTTTTTTTTTAAAGAAAAAATGCAAATGATAAAAAACTACCTAGCGTGATATCAAACTAAAACTAATAAGCATTCAAAGTAAAGCAACAATGTAACTAAAAAAACAAGTAAAAGAAATTTAAAAGCGGAACCCCATGCACGAGACACCAAGTGTCTAGATAGGTCACACAACCAAATATCCAATGGAACATCAATCCACAAATACCAAAACCAACAAGTCTGTGAAACAACATCCCCCAAAAGCATCTTTCTCTCAATCTTGTGATGGTGGCCGGAAGTGTTGTGCAAACTCCTCACGAAGCTCCTCAATGGATTTCCTTTGCGACCTTACCTCCATGGTTTATAGATGAAGTTCGTATTGAAAAGCATGCATTGTCTCCCAATTGGTCACAGTGGCATAGTGTGGTGGAACCTCGGGGAAAACGGGTAATGGTGGCAATGGTGGCTCCTCCCCTTCAACATTGGACAGGTGGAATGTTTGCTCGAGCGAACTCAACCTGTGGAAGTGGTGTTATTGAGGCTAAGCGTATTTCATACACAAGTTTGGCTCCCAAGCCTAGGCCTTGGCAAAGCCTAGTGAGTAACGGGCCAATGAAAACCGCGGTAACATCCTTTTGGCTTTGTGTGATCAACCACTTTTTGCAAACCAAACCCATGTTCATCTTGTTTCAGGTCTCCATGCTCCACAAGTAGTAAAGATAGAATCAGTACAGTTTGTTCAAATTTGATTTCCTCCCACCAAATGTTATAGCCAAGATCTTCCTCACAACTTTCATGTCACTCCTAGCAATGTTCCTTGCAGTGATGCAGGCTGCATCCCATGGTATCGATGACCGACTTATCTCCCTCCAAAATGTCGTCACTTCTCTATTTGCATAGAAATTGGCTTTATGTGATCTATAAGCCGACTCTCTTTGTTCCTCCACCGTGTGTAGACCCAAAAGCACTCCAAGCTCATTCACCGATATATGATATCCTTTGTTGAAAAGGGTGAATGATATTGATGGCTTGGAATGGTCCCTAATCTTTGCATTGCACTTGAGCGTGGCCGCAAATTCATAAACAAGCGGGCCATATGTATCACCTCTCCAACTAAAGACTTTGGACCATTCTAGGTGTGAAATCAAGTGAACCACCTCCTCCCGGCATCCATATGAATCAAGTACTGGCATCCCAAGAGCTCCTTATTCTTCAACCTTTCCACCTTCACTAGCTCCATGGCACCCAATTTAAACTGCCGATTTCCCGCTATTAGTGCTTCCCTTTGTTCCTCATCCAATGAATCCATGAATTCTTTATCCGTTATCTCATCTTCTCTTGGCCGTTTGCTAATGCTTGGTTGATCATGCTTCCTTTTCTTGGTCAACTCCTTCCGGTGCACAATTTTCTTACAAAACATTCATGCAAAGAAAAATTCCATTCTAACCTCAACATTCAATAGATATAGCATTATGGAACAACAATTTTTATTCCAACAACAATTCACAAGTTCAAATTCAAATCACAATCAACAATTCACCATATTCACATAATAGAATTACATGTAAAGCTCAAAAACAAAGACACAAATTTCACTAATTCTTTTTTTTTTTTTCAACAATTTGCATCTACCTAAGCATTCAACAATCCAATTCCAACTTCAAAAATATTTCAATCATGATATATGGGGATCGAAAATGTCATCAAGGACATTCCTCATATATCCATGGCCCCACTCAAAGATCAACAATCTCCATTATTCACCAATGTGCAATTATCAGTCAAGAAGATCAAATTTTCACAATCATGAACTCCTATTCCCTTTGCAACAAGTTTAAAGCATTCAAGAATCAAAACAAACAAACAATTTCACAATTCCATGATCAATTCAACACAATTCAAACATACCCACTTGAAATTTTCCCCAATTCTAACTCAAGGTTCATCATGCAATCCAAAAATTGAAGCCATAAAAGTGTTATCCTCATTCAAAGAAAGCAATATCATCACATAATGGTCACCAAGTTTCCAAGAATCAAGCATTCCTAACATTGGGTGTTTAAGAGAGAGAAAACCATAGAAATTCATGCTTAGAGATGTAGAGATGAATGTTCTTACCTCAAAGAGATGAAAAATTGAAGATTCTTTGCTCAATTGCTCCAAAAGAGTGTATGGAAGTTGAAGTGGGGGAAGAAGAAGTTCGTACCTAGGGTTGGTTTTTGCATGGAATGGGAAAATAGAAGAGAGGGAAGGGTTTTAAATGGAGAATCTAGTCCATGGGACTTGCACGAGCAGCGCCACGATCGTGCACAGAGTCGTGCAGCGTTCTTGACCTGCTATATATTTTCAGTAAATCTCCACGACAGCGTCGCGACCGTGAGAGTGTTCGTGTAAAATCTTCAGAGAATTGCACGAGTCTAGCCACACTCATGGTGGGCATCATGCAAAAACTTCAACAACTTACAAGCTAAGGGCCACGGTCGTGGGACCTCTTGTGCAAAAACTCCAGAGAATTGCATGACAAGGACCACGATCGTGGTGCCCTTCGTGCCAGTTGCTCCCTACTCGTTTTCAAAAGTGCATCTCCCAAAAATGTTCCAATGGCAAGTTCCTACACAAAGAAAAACTAAAAAAAATTCCAAAATACAACAAAATATCATCAATTGCAATAAAATAACCTTGGGTTGCCTCCCAAGAAGCGCTACGTTTAATGTCTTTAGCCCAACGCAACCAACAAGTTCTCATCATTGCACTTTAAATCCATTTGGCCAGAAGCACTTGGAGGTAATCCAAGTTTTCCTTCAAAAGAGGTCTTCACTTTTCCACAAGCTTCTAGATTTAGCCTTTGCTTTGCCTTTTTCTATTTCATATCTTCCCGGTTGAACCATAGAAAATTTTGTCTCCTCAAGCCCTACACAAAGTGTTAGTTTCCTGGTACTTACATCCATTATGGCCCTATAAGTGACCAAAAATGGTCTCCCAAAGATCAAAGGTACATCAAGATCATCCTCACCAACATCTAGCACAACAAAATCAACCAGTATAATGAATCCTTTGACACGTACCAACACATCCTCCGCAATCCCCTTTGGATACAGAATGGAAGCATTGGCAAGGCGAATGCTCACATGTGTTGGGGTCAAAGGTGACAATAACAAACGGTCAGATACAAAATAAGGCATTATATTAATAGAAACACCTAAATCTGCTAATGCATTATCAAAATCAAGATCTTTAACCATGCAAGGCACCACAAATGCATTGGGATCCCACAATTTGGGTGGGAAGCCCTTATGAAGCACAACTGAACACTCCTCATTCAAACTCACCCTAGACATATCACTCAATTTCTTTTTGTGTTTCAACAACTCTTTAAGATAACAAGAGAATTTAGGCATTTCACCAAGAGCATGTAAAAATGGCACGCCAATATGAAGCTTAGCAAGGAGTGAATTGAATTTACCTTTGTGTTCCAACTCCTACAAATTCACAAGTTTTTGAGGAAACGAAATGGGTGGCCAGTTACGTGGTGTAACCGACTTTGCTTTAGGATCTTCCTTTTTGCTTGTTAGGCCACTTGAGGTAGCCTCATCCCCTTTTGCTTTCTCCTCCTTGTTCTACTTAGGCTCACAAGAGATCTCTTCAGATGCTTCTTTCACAACTTTCCAAGAAATGGCATTGACCCGTTCTCTTGGGTTGTTCTCTGTGGTGCTTGGCAAAGCACCTCATAGCCTCTCCGAAATTGACTTAGCAACTTGAGCCACTTGGGTTTCTAAATTCCTTATGGTAGTTTGGCTTTCTTGACTCAATGTGGAAACCCCTTGCCTTCTCTTGTTTCATTTCTTGCCTCAAAAGATTGATTTCATTCTTAATGTCGGCAATCGTCTTAATCAATCTTTCTTCAAATTTTGATCGGTTTTTCATAACATGGTGGATAAACATTTCCTTGGGACGCTTGTTAAGTGGAAGTAAAACTGAGTTGCTAGCCTAAAACTTAATGCAAATGCTGACCAAATTTTGAAACTTAATTGAATTATAAGTCTGGACAAAATTGAATTTACATACTTAAATTCAAAACAGAATTCGATTTATAGACTGGGCAAGTTTGATTTTGTCTAACACTGAGCAAAATTGAATTATAAAACTTAATGCAAAGGTTCACAAAAATTGAATTTACTACTAAAGTTGACACTGTTCAGAAAACTAGATAAATATATGAAATGATATAGACCCCATTAATCATTACATCTAACACGAAATATGTATTCACATACAAATAATGGGGAGAACGAGTGCATACCAGTCTCATGAGTTCCCCTCCAAAGATTAGCCTTAAAAACTGTGGTTCATTGTCTATCCCTTCACAAATTTATCGGAATAATTTTCTCACCATGTCGAAAACTACTTACCAATGGAATGCAAAAATATTTTTGTAGACATAAAAAAACATTTAGAGAGAACTTTGCGTGAAGCTATTAATAATTGTATACTAAAATAATTACCTAATTTAATTACCTTATATAATAATATTTAAAATACTAATTTTAAATTACAGTATAATAACTTTACAAATTTTATTTACCATAATAACATTTTAAATTAATTTTAATTAGTACATTATATATATATATATATATATATATAGCTGAGTTTAGGTGCGACCGTGCCTTCATGTGCAGTCATGCGGCAATGCACCAACAATGTTAGGAAATGCACAACAAAAAACATGCACAAATTAGATACGCATCACCAAAAACGCACCATTACATATGAATAAAAACACCACACAGTGTTCGGAAATGCACAATTAGGGTGTGAGGAGTTTTAGTGCATTTTTTTGAGTGTGTTGTGCGTTTTTTGATGTATTTGTGCATTTTATTGGTGTGCATTTTCCCAACACTATTGGTGTCTTTTGTTAGCACTATTGGTGTATTTTGTCAAGCGGCCGCACGACTGCACGGGAAGGCGCGACCACATTTAAACTTTTGTATATATATATATATATATAGGCGGGTTCAGGTGCGGCAGTGTCTTACGGTGCGGTTATTTCTTACGGTGCGGCAACACCAATAGTTCACCAAATATGCACCATCAACGTTAGGAAATACACCACACAAAACAGAGTAAACAGAGCCCTGCATCACCAAACACACACCATTAGGTGTGAGTAAAAACACCATACACTGTTCGGAAATACACCATTGGGGGTGGTGAGTTATATGGTGTGTGTTTTTGAGTCTGTGGTGTATTTTGTGATGTTTTATTACATTTCATTGGGGTGTGTTTTTATTACACTGTTGGTGCATATTGTTAACACTGTTGGTGTATTATGGAATTTGACCGCACCGCCGCACCATAAGACCCCGCCGCATATGAGCGCTCTTCTATGTATATATATATATATATATATATATATATATATATATATATATATATATATATATATATATATATATATATATATATATATATATATATATATATATATATATATATATATAACCATGAGTAGGAGGAGGGTGCTTGGATTGGATAAAACTCTAAACTGTAAGTTTTTTTTTTTTTTCTTGAAGCCTTGTATCTTCATTACATTTGTATATGATTACTAGTTTTTTACGCGCATTGCGCGATTGGGATAATGCCCAATGTTTTTTTTTAATAAGTACTTTAAAGTATATCAAAGCAAGAATATATTGGAATTGTTCGTGCATAGATAATTGAATGTTAAATTTACGTATTTAAATAGGCAATTATAAGTTTACAAATGCAAGATAATATAGTCAAGATTGATTATGATTGTCAATAAAATAATTGTATAGGTATGGTTGAAACCAAATAGGGACATAAGGGAAAATAAATTAAAATTAGGGCATAAAATATTAAATATATACTAATATTGAAAAGTTAATTGCTGATTGCCAAACAAGGATATTGCGAGGTAGTTTCCTACATCAATTTGTTGTGTGATTTGAATACTCTTTTTGTCAATAAATCCCTCAAAGTAGTTAATATGATTGGCTTAATTTTTTTATTTTTTTTATTTTTTTAAATTATTATTATTATTATTATTATTATTATTATTATTATTATTATTATTATTATTATTATTATTATTATTATTATTATTATTATTATTACTATTATTATTATTACTATTATTATTATTATTACTATTATTATTATTATTATTACTATTATTACTATTATTATTACTACATATATGTATACCCTTAGATCATTTTACATGTTAATCTAAACAACGGCTAATTTTTTCAAATATCTTTTTACCAACCGTTGATATAATTCGCTAGTCAAATTCGCTAACGCTAACCATAGATTGTCAAACAAGGACATTGCGAGGTAATTCTCACTTCAATTTGTTGTGAGATTTGAATACTCTCTTTGTCAGCAAATCCCTCAAATAGTTAATATGATTGGCTTTATTAATTATATTTTTTAAAATTTTTCATGGTATTAATAAAATACTTGCTAAACAACTATATAGCATTATTTTGTATTATAACTTTGATATTTAATTAAAAAAATAGTGCACAAAAAAAAAAAAATAGACAATGTAGTGAATGTAATCAATTGATGAATTTGAAATTTGAATGTAAAAAATTTTTACTTGGAGAAATATAAATACAATAGAACTAATAAAATTATGTCTCTTAATTAATTTATTGATAATGAATATTTTTTTTTAGTAAAGACATTGTAGAGACAATGTAGCGAACATAATCAATTGATGAATTTGAATGTAAAGAATTTTTATATTAGAGAAAAATAAAGATAATATAATATTAATTTATTGATAATGAATAATTTTTTTTGAATAACGACATTGTAGACACATAATTCTAAATTAAAGAAATGCATATGTATTATTTTTTGTTGTAGCTACTAAATTATTATTTAATTTAATAAGACTAAAATAAAGTACTAATTATGCCAACTTTGATTAGGATGAGGTTCGAACCTAAGACCTTTCTTATTGAAATCAATGAGTAAGTTAACGGTGAACTAACCGAAAGTAACGGAAAAGATAATATTTAACGGAAAAGTTAACGGATAATCATATTCATTAAGGATAAATTAGTAAATCTTAAGGAAAAATTAAAATCTGATCAATCTAAGCCATTCATTTGATTAAAAAATTTGACCGCCATTTTTTCTACCCATTATAGGCCTAATTCTCTTGGGCTCTTATTAGTATAGTAGATAGATAGTAGATATTCTAAGAAATTAAAGATTGAAAATTTTCGAAATGGGAGATTGGAAAAATAACACTTTTTCTCCATGAGTTGTTTACTTATAGCACATTTTCTCCATGTGTTGTTTATGTAACCACTTTATCCCCTCAAATTGTTTTTAAAGTGGCTATTTTTCCCCTTCTCCGTTAAATAAGTGTTAGGGCTATTAAAAATGACATTTCTATTATTATTATTATTATTATTATTATTATTATTATTATTATTATTATTAATGGATGGGTCGTTCACCGCCCAACGCCCAAATATACTCCACACTCTAATTACAGATAATTTCCCTCTCTTCTACCATTGATGTCTAACCCTAATTCTTTAAAATCTAGCAAAGAACACGCGGACGCAATCAGAAAAAACTAACACAACCATGAGTAGCAGGAGGGTGCTTGGATTGGATAAAACTCCAAATTTTAAGTTTTTTTCTTGAAACCTTATATTTTCATTGCATTTGTATATGATTATATTCTAAGATATTAAAGATTGAAAATTTTTGAAATGGAGATTTGTATAGTGCAATTTGTATGGCTGCTATATTCATATTTGTTTGCTTTTTTTTTTTTTTGAAAAAAATCTTCAAGAATAGGGATCAGATCGTTAAAATTGGAGTGCCATGCATGTTACCGTAATAATGTCGTAATAGGGATCAAAATTGTTTGTTTATGTTTCCAGGGATGTGTGCTTATTCTCTTATTTGTTTAATAGGAAATGTCATTTTGCATATTTGTTTTTTTGTTTATTTAATTTAATAATGGTTTGTTAATGTTTCCAGGATTTGTGATATATCTTTTGTTTATTTGTTTATTTAATTTTAATAATAGTTTGTTTATGTGTTCATTATCCACTATAATTTTTTTTATAGAAAAGTTCAATTTTGGTATAAATATGGGGATTGCACCTCACTTAAAATAAGGAGACTAGATAGAGATAAGGATGTGATTGATTATAATTTTGAGATACCAAAAAACAAAGAAGTAGAGATAATTGTTGAGCATTTGAAGGAAAACTGGAACTATGATGTTAATGTAGACTACTACATTGATGAAGAGTTGCAGAAGATATATGAGAGAATGAAATGTCATGATAATAGCAAAGAATTAGAGGTTGAATCACAGAAGTATGCAAGTGATGGAAGAGAAGAATTTCAGTTTGGTGCTACAAACATTACTGCAATAGAAGAAGATCAGTTTGGTGCTAGATTTGAAGAAGATGATGAAATGGACTATGTAATTTCAGAAGATGAACTTAGAAGCTTATCTTCTGATTCAGAGACTGAATCTGCAAAACCTTCCTAACACGCTGTTGATGTATTTTGTCAAGCGGTCGCACGACCGCACGGGAAGGCACGACCACATTTGAACATATATATATATATATATATATATATATATATATATATATATATATATATATATATATATATATTTATTTATTTATTTATTTATTTATAAAGGCAAATTGTTGATTACTGATTTAGTTTTCTCATTTTTTTTTTCATATTTATTTTACAACTAATCTTAAATTTCAATATGTTATTTTCCATTATTGTTTTTACTATTTACGAAGAGGAGAAAATTCACCAGCCATGAATGCATTACTTTTAAATTAATAAATGAAAATCAAAAGTAAATTAAAAAATATTATTAAATAATAATCAAGACTAATTCAAGATTTTTTTTTTTCCTTTTCACCATATTTTTTTACAACTATTATAAATTCTTAAATATAATTTCCTAAATCGTATTACATTTTCAAATTTCAAAGAGAATTGCAGCAGATTAGGTGATTTAAAACAACATTAATTATTCAAATAGAGTTTGATTCCAATTTTTTTTTTTTTTCACAGCTTAATGCCTTTTTAAATTTTTTCCCTTCTTCCCTTATTTATTTTAGTAATAATATAATTGCCTAAATCATATTACAATATCGATTTTTCTAAGATAATTTCAGACAACCTAGTCGTATATTATTCAAATAATTTGGTAATACTTTTGCACTAATTTTATAATCGAATAAATGTACATTTTCAAATATTAAAATTTTTTATAATTTCTTTAATTTTAATATCTAAATATTTAATAAAAAAAAAATATATCCGTGCATCGTACGGGTAATTTACTAGTATTATATATATATATATATATATATATATATATATATATATATATATATATATATATATATAACATCAACTTCTTTTAAATTAAATATATATATATTTTTTTGCCCCAGCTACAAATATTATGATATTATTTATAGGCAAATAGATCATGGTTGAAATTATAGCTCCCACACGTACAGCGTTATAGTAGGTAATTTCAATTCCAAATTGAATTGTGAAGTTTATGAAATTGAACAATTACTACGTAATGAATGAGATTCCACAAGTTGCTCTCATTTTTCTGTTTTTCTTCCTGGACAACTTGGAAGTTAACTTCCATGATAACTATTATTATTGTTGTTGTTGCTGTTCTTATTCTTCTTGTTATTGTTATTGTTATTATTATTATTATTATTATTTAATTTTCTGCAATTCCTTCCCTCGGCTCACGTTATTGACATTTCCTAGCGACCATTTATTCCTCATCATGCATGCTTAATTCCTCCGATCCAATTAACGGGTGCAATTTGATTGCACTTTCATTTGTTGAATTTTTCTTATGCTTTTGGGACAATTTATTCCTAAGAGGAACAATATAAAATGTATTTAAAATAATAAAAATATTAACATTGGAACTATAAAATTTGTCATTATTAGGGAATTAAATAGCTTAGGAATGGAAATTTATATCGTGCACCAGGGCGCGCATTGCATTATGCGCCCTGATGCAAAACGACGTCATTTCAGTTTTTTGTTTTTTGTTTTTTTTTTTTTTTTTTGAAATTTTCGCTGCCCTGTGTTGGCGGTTAATTTTCTTTAAAAAAAAATCTCATGTTCAAAAATGTACATAATTTTATACTAGAATGTGTGGTACTCACCCTATCCTCTAAACCTTATTCATTACCTCCCAAGGGTTTTAGGACCATTATAACATAAGTTCCCCAGGATACATAAAACGGATTTACAACAATATATTGAGCACTCAAACTATATTGTTACTGGCAATCTAGAATAGGGGTAGAACAATTGAAGTTTTTTAAAAAAGAGTGAGCAGAGGTGTTTGGAGAATAGGGAGACAACATTTCAGAGGAAAAGAGTTTTAGTATTTTGTTTATGTACTTGGCTCTCTAAGTCGCCGCTCAACAATCCCACTCCAAGCACCTGTTAGCCTCAACTCCACAACATGTTTTCAATGTAATAAATCAAACATATGACATGCTCTGATACCAATTGTCAAGATCAAGCGCTTACCACTACACCAAAAGGTATAGCTAGCAAAAAAGGCACAACTTAATTTGCTTATATTTGAGTAAAAGTTAGTGCCACGTTTTGATGGCAGAATGCTAGACTTAGCTCTTCAAGCCGCCGACCAACAAAATTATATGCTTAGCACGACGCTATTTATAGAAGAATATGAACATATTTGCATTAAGCTGGTATTTAAATCTTATTTAAAATGATATTGTAAACCCCTCCCCCCCTCCCCCATCCCAAAAAATACAATAGACCATCAATTCAGGAAATAACAACTATGGTTATGAAGTTAATTCTCTAATTCTCATATTTTAAATTGGAATTAATTACTAAAAATGATCAGAGTTAACACAATTTCCAAGACATTACACTGAGTGGTCAAAAGAGTGAATTCGGGCACTCTTCGGTACAAAGGTCAAAACCAAAGAGTGAACTTATGAGTGACCCAACCCGAGAAGTAGAGATGCCGAGAAGTACTCAACATGCCTTTTCATGCTCATTTCGGGTTTGGATTTGTACCCCCCTCCTATGAGCGTGATGAAGACTATTTTGGATGAATTGTCATTCTCCTGAAGATTGACGATAGATGCATGCTTATGTTTTATCAAGCACAAAGTACAATATCTTCTTATTGAAATCTAACCCTAATAGAGATCATTTTTGGTAATATAAGCAATAGCTAAAATAAGAAACACTCAAATAACAATAATTGAAATGAACACAAAGGATAAGCAATAGGCTAAAATAAGAAACTCTCAAATAACAATAATTGAAATGAACACAAAGGATATAAAAGGCGAAAGAAAATTGGAATTTAGACTAGGCTAAAGTAATATAACCAAACTTGGAACAAGAGTGAGAGTTGATTGACTTTACAACGGATATCATTAAACGGGAGAAAGCATTTCTCAATATCATTCCACACTCTTAGGATACACAATGACATTCTCATGACTCATGAGTTTCTAAGAGGCATTTCATCAAACATCTTGTTCTTGATCTTATGAAATTAGGAGTGGACCTCCATATATTTGTATAGCAAAAAGGCCACTCACAATGCTAATTTTGCTAATATTTCTAACACTACAGTGTGTAGAGATTTATTTTCATCTTAAGATTCTTGTCCACAAGACCTTTCATGAGCCTCAATGGATTAGAAAATTTGATTGTATGTCATACAAAGCCCTTGGCGATTGTTTCAATTCATACAAGTCCTTTTTCAGCTTGTACACTTTATCTTCACCCTTTTGAACTTCCAAACAAAGTTGTTGCTCAACGTACACTTCATTTTCTAACAATCCATTGAGAAATGCGCTCTTGACATCCATTTGAAAGATTGTAAAGTCCTTGTGTGCAGCATAAGCGAAAAAAATTCTTATGGCCTCCAATCTAACCACCAAAGCGAAGATCTCATCGAAATCTATACCTTCTTCTTGGTATTATCCTTTAGCCAATAATCAAGCCTTGTCCCTAATAGTGACTCATTTTTCATTCATTTTGTTCCTAAATACCAACTTCTTCCCAATTACATTTTGGTGTGAAGGTCTAGGAACCAATTCTCATACTCCATTCCTATCGAATTGATGAAGTAATTCTTGCATAGTTTGAACCCAATCTGGATCCACCAGTCATTCCTCTACAACTTTTGGCTCAATTCGGGATAGGAAGCATGCCACCATGTTTTCTATCATAGACACTCGTGTTTGTACCCCAACGCGAATATTTCCAATAACTTGATCTTGAGGATGATCACTTATCGACCTTAGATCTAGTTTAAAAGTTGTTGGCATTGCATCCTCATCTACTGAGTTGATAATGTTTGGCTTTGGAGTAGTTTCATCCTCATCTTCATCCCGTAAGGTAGATTGGCTAGGTAACCAAAAGGTGTTTTCATTTGACCTTCCGAAACCTACTTCTCAATTCAACCTTTGGATAATTATTTCCCAGTTTGAGCTTTTAGTCTCAAAAATGTAAGATTGAAGAGTTGTAATTTAGAGGTGGATGGAAATTAGGGGTGGAGAATGAAGATTACAAGAATCCATTATCGTTCGATTTTTCGATATATTACTAGTTCGGTCTGGTACGGTTCGGTTCGGGAAAATCGAATCGAATTGCCCACCCCTAGTTTGTTTTATAGTGACCAGTGGTAGCATGTTAGGTTGCACATGTCAGTCTTTCCAGCGGTTGCGTGACATTTTGCTCTTGAAATCTTGGTTTTTTTTGTCTTGTGCTTTTCTCTTGGCCTTTTTATGGAAAGTCCGATCCTTCTTGATGTATGTATCTAGGCACAACGAAACCTTGGAACATTCTTCTTGCTAACTGTGTGGTTAAGGATGATCACTATACTGTTAGTGAATATTTTGATTGTCGTGTAAGCGTCCATAAGGTAACTACTAACTAGGTTAGTCACTACAAAACAAACTAAGGTAACTAGGTTAGTCAACCTTCCAGAAACCTTTCGACCTTGACTACTGAATGTTAGCCAATCCATTAATACTATTAGGTATAAACTAACTATTCGTTAATTTTACCTTCCGGTCCTAATAACCTTCTGGGTAAGGTTTAATTTGACCCTTCCACAATTCGACTATGAACATTCTAGTCTTCAAATCTTGAACCTTCCGGGTGTAACTGTTCGTCACCTTTTGAATCCTTGACTTTTTGAACTTTTAACTTTCCTAAAGTTATGTACCTTTCAGATTGAACTACTATCTAGTATATTTACTTTCCAGGCAGTATAGTTCGTCCCTAAGAGTAATCTTTCGGATGTTACAACAAAGTGAACCTAAGTTTACAAAATAAAAATTTTAGGGACCTAAATTTTTAATTTGTTTGGTATCATCAAAATATAAATTACAATGTTCCTTACATCATTAACCCCGTCAAACTTGAGACTATCATTCAAATTTCAAAGACAATTTCTTCTAATTGTGTCTTACACTGACGACTAACAAGAGTCAATGTCAATTACTTTCTCACGTAAGCCTATTTTGAAAAGACCAATATTTAGTCACAAATAATTGTATGTTTTTGTTTCAAGATCATACTCACCAACCCGGATGATCTGAAAACTTTGATTTGTGATAGGGAAAAAATACAAATCACGGAGTAATTCAATATCAAGCATTGTATATAAGGGGATTTCCAAAATTTGTAGAACTGTAATATACTATTTAGAGTCTGTTTGGCAAAGCTTATTTGGGAGCTTATAGCTTATTTTAAGCTACTAATAAGCTATAAGATCTGTTGGGTAATGTTCTCAAAATAAGCTAGTAGCTTTCTACCTTTTTTCCATTTTTGTACTTATTATTTTAAAGAAATGACATCATTTTACCCTTCCCAATTAAAATTATTTTCTCTTCTCATTTATCCGCAACTTCAACCGCAATTATTATTATTGTTGTTGTTGTTGTTGTTGTTGTTGCTGTTGTTATTGTTGCTGTTGTTGCTGTTGTTGCTGATGTTGCTGCTGTTGCTGCTGTTGTTGTTGTTCTTGTTCTTGTTCTTGTTGTTGTTGTTGTTGTTCTTGTTGTTGTATGAAGGAGATTCGCAACAATATTGTTACTTCATTATGAGATGCTAGATCATGATTATGCTAATAATTTTATTTCAAAATGTTATTTTATTTAAGACAAAATATTAAATTTTAATATGTAAACAAACTAATTTAGATTTTATGAAGATGTCCTTTTTTGTCTTTTTACATTTATCAGCTTATTAAAAAGCTAATTTTACCAAACCCTTTCAAGCTTAACAGCTTTTCAGCTCATAACTTATAGTTTTTCAGCTTTCAGTTTCTTTTAAGCTTTCGACTATGTTTGGCAAATCTAGCTGAAAAGGTAGCTGAAAACTTAAAAGAAGCTAAAAGCTAAAAAGCTATAAGCTAGGAGCTGAAAACTGAAGAGCTGTTAAGCTAGCTGTTATGTTTGAAAGTGTTTGGTAAAATTAGCTTTTTGATAAGCCGATAAATGTAAAAAAGACAAAAAAAAAAAAAAAAAAAAAACATCTTCATAAAATTTAAATTAGTTTAATTAAAATTTAACATTTTTTCTTTTAAAAAAATTAACATTTTGAAATAAAATTATTAGCATAATCATGATCTAACATCACATTGTGAAGTAGCAATATTGTTTGCGAATCTCCTTCATCTGATAATAATAATAATAATAATAATAATAATAATAATAATAATAATAATAATAATAATAATTGTTGTGAAAGTTGTGGATAAAGGAGAAGATAAAATGATTTTAATTAGGAAGGGTAAAGGATGTCATTTTTTTAAAATAATAAGGATAAAGATAGAAAAAAAAATTAGGAAGCTACTAGCTTATTTTGAAACGCTACCTAAGGTAGCGTTTCAAAATAAGCTCTTATTTTAAGCTACGAGCTTATTTAAGAACATTACCAAACAGAACTTATAGCTTATTAGTAGATTAAAATAAGCTATAAGTTCCTAAATAAGCTCTGTCAAACATACTCTTCAGCTACCTTTTTAACTAGGTTTGCCAAACTTAGCCTTATCATATATTCTTGATACACTTTTAGAATTATTTACCATCTTTCTAATTTTTTTCCTAGAAATTATGGAATTTCCGACCACCCAAAAATAATTTTAAATCAAGTCGAAAGCCTTGTTCCGACCACTTTTGATATCCGAAAAAATCTTTGTTGCTATTTCCGACCACTTTTTAGTATTAACTTGATTTAAGATCACTTTCAGGTGGTCGAAAATTTCATAATTTCCAATAGTGACTTCATCGTAACATAATCATTTTCGGGCATCGCACATGTAGGATGCTGGTACATGCTAAGAATGCAATGCGTAGACTAGTATTTCATATTTTTATTCACTCCCTAAATTCTTCCTGAAAATGTCTAACCCTTCAAAAAATTTCCCAAAAGAGTCAATTGCCCCAATGGAGTATAATGTTTCATTATATTCCTACATTATATTCCTATGCTCAAAACTCCCGTACAAAGTATCCCCATATAATCTATCACTGAAGACAACATTATTCACCAATAGACTATAACACTCATATATTTAAAAAGAACACGTCCATTAGTTGAATGCAAACTTCATTACCTCTTCTATTATATTCCAAAGAAGTTCTCTTTTGATAATCAAAATATAGAATATAATATTAGAATAAGATTGTATATCCAATTTATTGGAGGGTTGATTGATTAGATAAGGTATATCTCATTCACTCAAAATAATTTAATTTTAAATTCGATTGTCAATAGTTATTCTTAATTAACTAGCCATTTGTAATTTTATTCAATGATTTCTTTAAAATACTTATGTATACCTTCCTATTAATTGTGATGGGGATTATTCTTTACCGGCCGTACATATATAGTGGTCGGTAACGGACCCACTATATTAATAGAGCTCGATCCGATCTGACCTGATACACATACGTTCCCGACCATCTTTCTTTTCTAGCTCAGCTATAGGCAACCATACGCAAGCGCTATAGTGATCTCTGTGTCCCGACCTACTGACCTGATTCTACTGGCAGAATGCAATGGTGGCACACCCAGTAAACTCAGGAATATTAGGACATGTGGTCAAGTCACCTTGGGGCCCAGTCTGAGCCTGTACATGAGTTTCGCGTGTCGTACATGCCGTGAGACCGGATCCTGTTTCCTTCTCTTCCCTATAAATACCGCATTAATTGCTATGGAAATTAAAGGACTTTTGGCTATTTCTACACATTAACAATTAGCTCGGAAACCTCTAGGCTCTAACCCACTATCAAGTCTTCTGAGCTTCACATTCTAGGGCCGTAGCCGGTCCCGTCTAGCTCTTCATACATATTCGTAGTAATTATAAGCCATGTATTTACTACATCAAATTCATTTTTAAAAAAATAATAAAGTAAAATTTAAAGACCAAACTTCCAATTTAGAAGAATTAATAAAGGCAGAAGGGTGCCCATGTACTAACATTGATTGTTCATCTAGCACCATGAATTAAAATATGGTCCATCTAGGCTATTATACTCTCAATTATTTTTCATCTAGCATTTTTAGCAAGTTTCTAACAAGTAACTCATCTAATTTGCTTACATGAAAAAATAAAATAAAAACCAAATGCTGACATGTTATTTTTTTCATCTAACTTGCTGTTTTTGTCACTTTTTTTGGTAGAAAAATTCATTTTTTTTTTTTACAGATTATGTTGATTTATGATATGACTTGAAAGATTCCAACTCCTCCTCTATTGAGGCTGTTAAGTGTGAAAACAGGTAGGGGTATTCTAAGCGAAATGCATCCATGTTGTTGTTATCATAAATTTGCCCTGCAAAATTTATATTTTTGTCGTGCAAGGGTACCTCATCGCCTTAAAAAACATGGCCACTTCCCTCGGGGACATAGGGCAATCTCATTTCTTCGCTGTCTATCTCTTTCCAATGCTGCACATTATACCTCATAACGCGAAGTTCCTTAGTTTCTACTTCAGTCAGATTGTGGCTGCAGCCAGTAAACACAAGCATGTCCTTTTCGTATCTACACTCAAAGCTCACTGTTGTTCCTTAGTCTATTAACCAACTTTTTTTCCAAGCTCCTCAATCTCAAGTGTGTACTGAAGAACCTCATAAACGCACCATCGAAAACCAAAATTAAAACCCAATGCCAATAAATGGGTTCAAAACCCACAAAAGTGATAACATACTTATTTCACAGTCGACGGGAAAAATAGATTTACTGTTTTCTGGAAAATTCGTAAAAGAAATCAACATAATCTGAAAATACGTAAAAAAAAAAAATTGAATTTTTCTGCCAAAAAAAGTGACTAAAACGGTAAGTTAGAAGAAAAAAAATAACATGCCAACATTTTGTTTTTATTTTATTTTTTCGTGTAAGTAAATTAGATGAGTTACTTGTTAGAAACTTGCTAAAAATCCTAGATAAAAAATAATTGGGAGTATAATAGTTTAGATGAATCATATTTTAATTCACCGTGCTTGATGAACAATCAATATTAGTATATGGACCTATTTAACCCTTCTGCCATTAATAAATGAAGTATGGGTTGAGTCAATTTAATAATTATACTTAATATTTGTAGATAAGTTACGTTCCATGATTGGCATAAAAAATGTGAAATTTTTTATTCGGAATTATCAAGTTTGGGATGCTGGCTGTAATTGCGTAGAATGTGTTGCATATGATCAAGACGTGTTAGGAGTACCAACTACTAAACTTTTGTATACATTGCCCTTAATTGCATCATCGGCTGACGTCATAGAAGCTGACGTCACATAGTAGTTAGTAGTATGACAAGACCGATTTTTCTTTCTATTTTTTTTTTTTTTTGTTATAATAAATCAAAAGCAGAGACAGACCAGCGGCCGTTAGAGTTCAGACAAACAAAGTTCGGCTCATGCGAGGACTAAGAATTTTAAAAAGGGGGAATGACGTCTTACAAGTTAAAATTGTTGACGGTGTATTTTTTGGTCACTGATTGCGTCACCTATGATTTTGAAGCTTTTACACGCATTTGGTAAGACAATTAGTGCGATGTTATCAGACAATTGCACATAGAGCAGGATTTTCAATGAGAATTCTATTGTTTTTAACCTTAAAATACTGACTTCCCATCGATCTTTTCTTTTGACTATGAAAATATGAAGTTGTTGATTTTATGGCTTTTGACTAATCGCCGATTGGCTAACACAATCGTTATAACGAAGTATAAATGTGTTGCGAATGAGCAACAAAACACTTAAAAGACTTGAAGTAATAGTTTTAGCATAAATTACCTTAAACTCTCAAAATTTCGGATTCATTGCACACCCTTAGAAGGGGCATTTATATAAGAGGACTGAGTACACGAAAAGGAAACTAAATTCCTAAAAGTCGGCCTACCAAATCCGGCTTTAAGCTATAAAGATACTTCATAAAATATAATAGGAAACCTAGGTAAATTAAGTAACAAGTTCTCTAATTCGGCTTTAGGGAATATTCGTCAAATCTTGTGGATCCAGCCTATTTATATACCTTGTTCGAGCTTTCGGAAATCACTAGCATGTCATCGATGTCAAGCGCTAGTTGTCCAAGCAGCTCCTGGTAGGGGTGGGCATTTCAATTTGTTCAATTTTTTTCTGGTCCGGTTTGGTTTCGGGTTTTTTTTTTTTTTTTTTTTTTTTTAAAAATTAAAAGTGAAACCATTTGGTTTCAAATTTTAGTTCAGTTCGGTTTGAAATAGTTTGATTTTTGCTCAAATTTTGTTCGGTCTGATTTGAGAAGTCAAACATTTCTTAATTTTCTTGTGCACATAATTATTTATTTATTTTCACTAATAATTTAAATTTAGAAATCTAAACAAAAAGTCCACAATACTGAAGTTAAGTAGAGCATCGAATATAAAAGACGAAGATAAATACTTAAATGACTACATTAACCCTATCAAAGTAGATTTTTCTTAAATTTTCTACGAAGAGCTAACCAATGATGGGCAATTTATATCGTGCACCAGGGTGCGCATTGCATTGTGCGCCCTGATGCAAAACGACGTCGTTTCACATAACTGTATAAAAAAATACACATAATTGTATAAACAAATACACATAATTGTATAAACAAACACACATAACTGTATAAAAAAATACACATAATTGTATAAATAAATACACATAATTGTATAAACAAATACACATAATCACGTCAACTCCTTACCGCACCTCTCAAAACGACGTCATTTTGGAAGGCGCGGAACGCACAGTGTTATGTGCGCCGTAGTTCTGGTATAACGATTGCCAATTATGTCTATAAGGGACTAAAAATATATCACTTTAACGAAAACATAAATATAAAATCTACACTTCAAATTATTTAGGAAAAGAATCTACATTATGAATAAACCTATGGGCTAAAGGTGTTATTTTTTCAAATATTACGTATAAAAAATCAAATATAAAAATTATAAGAAAATATTTTTAAAAAAATTTTTTTTTTTAAAATTAATTTAATTAATAAATAGTAAATATAATAAGTAAAATAAGATAGACTACATGTTTTGGTAAAAGGCACTTTATACGTTTACCAAAAAATAAGTATTTGAACTAGAATAAAAATGACCAGGACTATGTGGTCCAATGGTACCCGGGTTGGATTTCCATTTAGAAGATTGTAAGTTCGAGCCTCAGTGGAGGCGTAGCTGTTGTGTTTCAATAGGTTGAGAAAATATATGAACAGATTGTAATAGAGCTAGTAGCATTCAAAAAAAAAGAACTAGAATAAAAATGCGATTATGTTTTTTTTTTTTTTTCTGACTATAATATGATGCTATTTACTACACCACATGCTAAATTATTTGTAACAAATTTTACTTTTGTAACCAGTTAAGCTACCAACGTGAGTGGGATGCTAAATTGCTAATTCATGTATTGGTCGTCCGGTTTGTTGGATACTTAAGAGACTAGCTAATAGCCTAATTAGGACAACATAGACTTCTACTGTGAATGTAAGTCTTTATTTGTTGTATTCCTGGTTTATTTTGTACGTATCTTTCATTGATTATAAATAATGGGTCAGATTCCTATGCAGACAGTGCTTAACGTACGGCAATTATGTGATCACGCACGTACCATTAATTACGTAGAAATGTATTATAAAGTGTTCGAAAATACACTATTAGGAGTAGTGTTTTTTTTTTTTTGTGGTGCATTTGTACATTTCATTCTGGTGCATTTTCAAATACTTGTAGTGCATTTGTGCATTCTTAATGGTGCAATCCACACCGATTGCATGGAAAACCTTGTCCTCATTTGAACCGGTATCTATCAATAATATTACCCAAACGTTATCATGGGGCAAATTATATCATCCACCGCTGATTATGCACCGAGCTTCAAAACGACGTTGTTTTGTTTAATGAAAGAAACGACACTTTTTTCGTGCCGTTCCGCAAAAAGTAACTCTGTTATTCAGTTTCATTTTGTATACACTGCAGTGTCAGCTCAACACAACTATAGTTTCATTTCGATATAACTACAGTTTCATTCGATATTTATACACTCAAATATGTGAAAGTGTTATTTAATTTTATTTTATATACATTAGTTTCATTAAAACAACTACATAATCATTTCAATATAACTACAGTTTTGTTGAACAATATACACTAAAATATGTGAAATATTATTCAGTTTCATTTTATATACACTACAGTTTAATTTCAACACAACTACAGTATCATTTTGATATAACTACAGTTTCGCTGGGTAATATACACTCAAATATGTGAAATTGTTATTCAGTTTCATTTTGTATACACTGCAGTTTCGTTTCAACACAACTACAATTTCATTTCATCTCAATTGCAGTTTCACTTGATAATATAAAAATAATACGTGAGGCAATGTCAGTTTAGATACACTATAGTTTCAGTTGGTAATTAATATATACACAACAAAATTAAATATACACTCCGTTAACTGTAACGGCGTGCCGTTTCTTTACTTAAAAAAAAAAAAAAAAAAAAAAAAAAAAAAAAAAAAAAAAAAGGCGCCATTTTTTACCGCGGTGTACGTGCACCGTGGTCCACGCTATATAGGAATGGCAATGGGGCGGGGTGGGTGCGGGGGACATATCCCCCGCCCCCGCACCCGCACCCGCATTTCAAACTCACTCCCCGCACCCGCGCGGGTAATGAAAATCCTACCCCATACCCGCCCCAGCGTGGATTTTGCGGGTGCGGGTAATACCCAACCCGCAACTCTAATTATTTATATTACACTTAAATAAATCTAATAAAAATCTTATACTACAATTGTAATTGTCACATTGATTTTTTTATAAGTTTGAACATAACTCTAAAATTTAATAAGAGCCAATAAAGTTAGTTCTTAATTGGAACTAAAATTGTGTTGATAGTATAAATTGTATTAAGTGTTTACTCATTATGTTATTTGTGTTGTTCCTATTCAAATTTCATAAACAAAAAACTAAGAAGTTTAATTCATTATGCATTTTCAATTATAAAATATACATAAACTTATATAATAAATGAATACTAATAACAATATATATAAGTGCGAGTGCGGGTGTGGGGCGGGAATACCTCCCGGCACCCGCCCCCATACCCGCGCGGGTATATAAATTTCCCCTCATACCTGCACCCATTACCCAAATTATGCGGGTATTTTAAAACCCGTAAGGACGAGGATGCAGGGAACCCGTTGGGTGCAGGTAGAATTGCCATCCCTGTCGATATAACTATACTTATCATGACAACGGGAAAGAAGACGAATTATTTTACATTCAATGAATTTCATGGCAGCAAGGGATGAATACGGAATTCTAAATTCAATGAATTTCATGGCATTATCTATTTTTAAATTAAAGAAAGTTGAAAGAAAGCAGGTGTTGTCGAGATGAAGACGTACTAGGTTTGTATTTCGAACGTTTCAAAGAGAGGAAGAAATTCTTAGCTTCCTTCCTCCCATTGTTGTTTGTTAGCCACCAGCGTACGTCATTATGTGCCGGTCTCCCACTCGTTACGTTGTTGCCGGTTTGCCTCTTCTTCGTTTATAATAATAATAATAACAATATTATTATTATATAAGTATGGAATACTGTGGGGTGATATTCATGTTAGCTCTAATTAAATTTTTATAAACAAAAAAGTAGGTGAAAATATTTCAATTGCATTTTCTTTTTCAAGTTTATGGCGTGTTTGGTAGGATGGAATTGTAATTCTATTTTTACTAAACCTCATGGAACTACAATTCCATAGTTTAGTTGAAGGGAATTGAAATTGTAATTTCGTGGAATTGTAATTCCCTCCCATCATGAAATTGCAATTCCTAGGTTCCCCTATGAATTGTAATTTCACACTTTGTGGAATTGTAATTGCATGATAAAGGACTATTTTACTTTTATTTTTATTATTATACTAGTATTTGCCCCCGTGCGATGCACGGAATGAATTTGTTAAAATATTTTAAGAATATTTGAATCGATCTATAATTATATAAATTATTATATCGAATATTATATAATGTAATTGATAAATTGAGTTGGATCGATTGTATTTTCTAATGTTATAATTGCTTGAATTCGATCAAATAATTGGCCAAAATTAATAGTCAATGTGTAGATGTACCCATTAAGTGCTGAAACTTTAGATATTTTAAATATCAGTGTTCAGTGAATTATATATGGGGATCATATTTAATTTTGAGTGAATTATTAATATTCATTACCTTTTCCAATTCGTCTAATTTGTTTTCCATCTTTAAGCGAAATCTTCCTTACACATTCTATACATAATTTTACATCTTTATATATGCGTATTGTAATGAGGTCCTGTAATTTTGAATAAAGATTTGCTACAAAATCAGTCATAATTAATTTCTTTTAAATCATTCATACGTATTGCAAGAACATTTCCATCTTTAACTACACAATTTTTCTTATAAATTGTGAATACTAAACGATTCTATTCAATTTTCCATTTGTAAATATATATATATATATCTTTACACAACTATATTTCCAGTAACATATATACAAACATTTTTTAATATTTCTACTAACTTTACATTTTATAAAATATATAATCGAGATTAATATTTTTTCATCTCGGCTAAACTTTTTTGTTTTTTGACATACTCGGCTAAACCTTATAATTGCGCAATCCTTATATTCTTAGTATAAAATAACATTTTGTGTAAAAAAATTTAATTTTCATATCGATTAATATTCTTTCCATCTCGGCTAAACCTTATATTTCCATATCGTATTGCAAAACATTTTCCATCTTTAATTACAAAATTTCCTTACAAATTGTGAATACTGAATGATTCTATTTCATTTTCAATTTTTAAATATATATCTTTACATAACTTTATTTCAGTAACATATATATACAGATTTTTTTTTATATATTTCCAGTAACTTTATATTTTATAAAATATATAACCGAGATTAATATTCTTTCTATATACTAAGTCAGTTTGGAAGTATTTTTCATTTCCAGTCAATTATTAATAGTCATTTCCTATTTCAATTCGCATAAATTTTATGTCATTTTTATTCTCAATCAATTATTTTTTTAATACATATTAATTAATTAGTTAATTATTAATAACATTGTATTAATATTCCCACTAACTTTACATTTTATAAAATATATAACCGATATAAATATTTCTTTCCATCTCGGTTATACGTTGAGATGCAAACTTCATTTTACATTTTTATTAATGCATTTTATATCAGTAATTTTTATATTTTTAGTAATTTATTAATATTCATTTCCTTTTCCAATTGGCCTAGTTTCCATAAAAAAAAATTATATTTTCAGTAATTTATTAATATTCATTTCATTTTTATTTTTTAATCAATTATTAATATTCATTTCATTTTGTGAATTTGAGTCAATTTCAAAAAAATTTTACTTTTCAGTTAATTATTAATAGTCATTTTCTATTTCAATTGGCCTAAATTCTGTGCCGTTTTTATTGTCAGCTAATAATTATTTTTGTAATATTATTTTAAATACTATAATTTCACCTATGGACATGCAGGTGTGGGTAAACAAATAAAATAAATAAATATTCAAAGGAATGTAAACCCATTAAATCTTTCAATTTAAACAAAAGACATAAATTTAAAATTATAAATATAAAATCAATATGGTTATTCGTGTAGTTTACTGAATATGTTTATTACCAATTAATTATATTATAAAATATCATAAATATTATTACTAATTATGCTATTTTATTATTACTTAATTAATATTTTTTTGTACATAGTATTACCAATAGAATATTTAATTAATTAACTACAAAAGTTTGAGTGGAAAAAATAAAATAGGAAGATTTTGTTTATAATTAAGGTATAATATTATTAAATCAAAATTATTTAAAATATATAGATCCACATTAAGAAAAAGGAGATATAATTTAAAAAATAAATTATTAATTAGATCACTTAATATAATTGTCCTACTAATTGATTCTATGCTACTATGTATAATTCATTTATTTGAAGACTTTTTAAATCTAAAGACCTATTAATTGTCTTAATAATAATTAAGATTATTTTTAGTCAATCAATATTCAATAGTACTAAAAATATTACTTTGAACTTTTATAAATAAGATATAATATTATTAAACCAAAATAATTAAAAATAATGTGTCCATAGTACAAAAGATTTTATAATGATAATTTTTATTGTCTAATCGAATTTGTCAATTATTAAACATTATTTATGGTAATTATGCTAAATTTACAACATCAAATAATATCTCAAAATCAACTTAGTACATAAAACTGAAATTACTATACAACATTTTCCTTAAAATAACAAATAATTAAACTTTATTCCTTCTCAACTTGAATTCATCCCGAATTCCTATCCATGTTCACCTGTATAAATAATTTTACACAAAAACAGAATGTAACACAAAAATTAGCATAAGCTAAGTAAGTTCCACTCCACCCCGTAAAATAATGGCTTGGATTTTTTATATTTTCAAAACTCATATAAATTCATACTTTTCCAAAATGCATGTGGAGTTATACATTTTCTTGTATGGAGAATTAATAGTTATTTATGGAGAAGTAACCAAACCTTTTGAAATCCACTTTGAAACTGGACTAAAATCTATGTACACACCCCCTAGAGGATTCCAAGTCAATGGGTAATATATGATCCATAGTCAGGTTATCCTACCTACTACCCTCAAACAATTTGAAAACTGAATCATAACTTATGTGATACATTCAAAGCCTAATGAGTAGTAAATAGTCCAAGTAAACAGTACTCACTCTTACTGAACACCACACAATATATTATTTTCTCAAAATTTCATTATTTATCCACAAATAAATATTTTCTCCACAAAAATACAATTTTCTCCAGAACATATAATTTTCTTCAAATACAATTTTCAAAAAAAAAATTACAATTTTAATTTCTCCAAAATACAATTTTCTCCACATGATTTGTCCAAAATATAATTATAGTCCATAATCCAGTATTAATACAATTCCACAGTACTACTATGTATACAACACCAAAAATTTTAAGCCAAGTATTTACATAACGCATGAGTTCGACAAATCGAAACTCATTCTCAATATTTCAAGAACCACCACTCACAATATTACCATTTATCGATAAATGTACCTGTGTTCACATGAATAACATATAGCATATAATATCACATATAATATCAATACATACAATACTCGGAGAAAATAATAATTTTGGTGAACATAAAATCTTACCCTCGAAGGCAAACTTTCTATCAACCTTAATAGCATCCTAACCACCTTGATAAAAAATCTGTGAATCAAATAAATCCAATAATAATAATAACCGAAGCATATTATTCACCATCAATCTCAACAAACTTAGATTTAAACAAAAGAATTTGGAGAGTAGAAACCATTACCTGAAGTAGAGATTAAGTGAATGAGTTTTGCTAGAATTGAAGAAGACGTAGGAATATATTGAAAATCATGAAGAACCGGTAGTGTGAGGGAAGATGAATGAATGCCAAAATCTATAAATTTTTATTTATAGGTGGAAAATAGTAATTCAAAAGGAAAGTATAATAATTTATTTGGCTAGGAGGATTTTATTTTTATGTATATATAGATATAGATTTTTTTTTTTGAACAATCTTTCATTTTCCTTTTTCATTTTCATTGAATTAAGTATCCTTTTTTATTTTCTAATTTTATTAAATAAACTTCAGAAATATGCATATAAATTTACCTCAAAATATGCATATAAATTTACCTCTTACCATTGAATACCCTGTACGAAATATGCATATATAAATATGAATTCTATATTATCTATATTATATATATTATATATATATAATAAATTCATATATGGTAAATATGCCATCTATATTATCTATCTATATTATATATATATATATTGGATGATGTTACAAAAATGCCCCTAAGTTTTGGGGGGAAAACTTAATTAGGAGGATTTTATTTATATATATATATATATAGATATAGATATATAGATTATTATTATACAAGGAAATTTTAGTCTTTATTCACTTCTTCACTTTCAATTCCCGATCATCATATTCATGTCTATCAAACAATGTAATTTAAGTTATTCTCACTTTATTCTTTTCTCACCGAATTATAATTTTTTCCTCCCTAATTCCCTCCTCCCAACCAAACGTCCTAATTTTAGTGTTGAAAAAATTAGCTATTTTGGCATGTAAAATGACCATTTTCAGTCATAGTTTTGAGTGGGGTTCACTTTTGGTTTTGCCCGATCGGATCTAAGTGGTTTCGGATTTTCAGTCATAGTTTTGAGTGGGGTTCACTTCTGGTTTTGGATGGTTGGATTTAAGTGGTTTCGGATTCTCCTAACTTAAATGTTTAATTTGATATATAATACACTCAATGAATAATGGATAAATGAAAAATTGATTCTCAAAGTATATCACTTGAATTGAGAAAAGTGGAGTTGAGAAGTCTTTGAGTGAGCCTTTGTCGCAAATTGGAAACGTAAGTGAATTTGTACTAGTATATATACAATTTTCTTTTCATAGAAGTTTGAATTGTATAGCTTAGAGACTCTACCTCATGCGCAATGAGGGTGCAATTGTTATTTTGAAAAATCCAAAACACAACTTGAATTTTGATTTTTTTTAACCTTTAATTTGCGCTTGTTATTTTGAAAAATACCCAACATTTAGAACTTCATATGCATATTTATAGTGTTTAATTTGACAGTCAGTTTGCATTTTGACTCTTATTTCAAGTATTTATAGAAAAAATACTATAGGGGCTATTCATTCATCAATTAACGTAAATAAATTGATTTATCATATTTCTATGTTCTTTAGTTCTTTATCTGTTACTTTATTAATACCAAAATATCTTATAATTATATTAAAATAAAGTAAAAATGTATTAATTAACAACGACATTTTCAAACATGGAAACAGCTTATCTTTTAATTAGAAAGTAAAATTGGATTAAACAAATGCCAAAATGGTGACTTAGAACAGACTGCGTGTGAAATTAGAAACTCAAGACAACAATTTTACAAATTTGACAGTCCACTCAATCAGGACTCAAGGGTGGCGAGTAAAATAATAAAAAAATAAATTAAATAAACTAACCAAACAAAAGGTATTAAGACAAGTAAAATGAAATAAATTGACCAAACAAAAGGCATTAAGACAAGTCAAAATAGACGGCAAATTATGATGTGAAATTGTGTGCACCATAGTGGATCCATAATTTCTATACTATAAATTCATAATTTATATACTATAGATTAATAATTATTGAACTTTATATTCACAATTACAAAACTTTATGTTCATAATTTTCAATGTTCATATTCACAATTATTGAACTCTGTATTCATAAATCACTGAACTATACGTTCATAATTTGATAACTATACAGTATAGAAATTATGAATCTATAGTATAAAAATTATGAATCTATAGTATAGAAATTGTGGATTTATAGTATAAAAATTATGGATCTATATTATAGAAATTATGAATCCAATTCTGTGTACACCTTATATGATGCACAGGGTTGCACAACATAACGATCCAAAATAGACATACCCAATATTCTATTTCGATTTGAATCGTGGATTTTAAACCACCTTCATTAAAGAAAATTGTTTTTAATATTTAAGACTTAAGCATAGCCTTATGCCCATCGACCAAGAGGCCAACAACTCTATTTTAGCCGAGTATTACTACACCAAATTCTACTTTTTACTTATTTTTTTTACTCCATGTATACATGATACACTTTGATTCATTAAAAAATGTTAATCACAATTTTAATTTATTTCTTTTTTTCTCCCTCCAATAAAATTAAGATACATAGTGAAAATTCTACTCTATTGGAGTCCACTTATCATTTTTCATTTTAGCCAAGCCATTAACGATTATGCTTGCTCAAAGTGGCCAGACATGATTATTAGATAGTGGGCGGCATATGGCCTGCCTGGCACAATGGCTAGGCTAGGCCTAACCTAGGCAATTCTATTGGTCACCTAGGCATTTCAACTATGTAATCAAGAATAAGAAGTTCTATTTTAAACCATAATTGAGACTGTCCGTATAGTTTCAATTTTAGTTTGATTAGCATAGTACCCGGTTCAATTTAAGCTATTAATTTTAACTAAATTGTAGTCATTTTATGCATCAATAACTTTCTAAATAATAATAATAATAATAATAATAATAATAATAATAATAATAATAATAATAATAATAATAATTAATATTATTTTTTTTGGAAAAGAAAATTATGAGATCCATGTGGAAAACTTTTGAATGTACGTTTGATTTGTGTTCAAAATTTCTACTAGCGAATAACCTCCAAAATTGACCCAGAGTAAAGTCTAGACTCTAGAGAAAGATAATGTAAAGAATAATAAATTAAAGAAATAAAAACAAAAACAAAAAGCTATAAATTATGGAGTACATTAGGGTACGACACTTTTGTATCTTTTGGGACCACTTGGTGAAAACGTTGTCAGTACTACTCACTTGTAATTACGGAGTAATATTTAATATTTGTTCATTTCCGTCAAGAAAAATGGCTTCTTTTTTTTTTTATTCAAAACACAATTTACAGAAGTATATTTAATATGTATGGATAGAGTTTTTTACACTTTTGGTCTAACTTCTATAGTGTCAGTAACAACTTTGATCCACAACTTTTAAAATTTGTAGAATTGGTCCACGACTATGACTTTTTTTTCCATTCAATTTTTGTCGAAAAATTTTACTTCTCATTTTAACATGGGTAATATTGTCTTTTCCATCTTACAAACTAATGACATAAATAAATAAATAAATAAATAATTAAACACAGCCAGTGATACGGTGATTGAAATTAAAAGTCACCCAATTCTAATTCCACTTTCAGTTTCACCCTCCTTGCTAAATGTCAAAATTTTTTAGTTGTTTATTTATTTATTTATTTATGTCATTAGTTTGTGAGGTAGAAAAGACAATATTGCCCATATTAAATGATGAGTAAAATTTTCCGGCAAACATTGGACCGAAAATGCATCGAAAGGACCAAATTTACTAAGAAAGTCATAGTCGTGGATCAAAATTGTTGGTGACACCATAGTCGTGGGACCAAAAGTGTAAAAAAACTCTTTATGGATATGAGTGAGATTATGTGGATCTCATTCAATTTAATCAAAAGTGTCCAGTTTGATGCTAAAAAATTAAAATGACTATAAATTAATTGTTACTTATGAAAGAATGTATAATATTTAAGGGAAAAAGTATGATTTTTTGAGGAAAATGTAATACATTCTAATAGTCCATTTGAAAATTTGGAAAGTGACTTTTAGAAGTCATTTTTTTTTTTTTTTTTAGATTTTTCAGTGTTTGGGTACTCAAGGAAAATAAAGTCAACGGAAAATATTTATTTTGGTTAACAGAAAAAAGACCCAATTTAGTGAAATGTCTTCATAGTTTTTTAATCAAGACATTTTTCGGATTCTTTATTTTCCCTCTCTTCTTTTTAAGTTATAAGTTTCCGAAATATTATTACTACCACCACCATAACTACCAAATTAAACCACCACCACCACCACACAACCACCACCACTATCACACGACAACGACCACCTCCACTATCACACGATAATGACCACCACCACCACCAATACCACCACCAACACTACCAACAACAACAACACCAACAACACAACACCACTACCACACCACCACCACCAACGCCTCTACCAACACTACCACCACCACTACCAAACCACCACAACTGCTACAACCACACTACGCCAACAATTTTTTTTTTAAACACTTACTTTCAAATGCTACTTAATCTCATAATGTCTAAAAATAATAATAAATACACTACTACAGAAAAGGGCTTTAACATCGGTTAAAAGACCCTATTTAACGTCGGTTATCTTTCAACGTCAACTTTAGAGACGTAGTACATAAATGATACGACGTCAGTTAAACAACCGACGTCGTATATTTTTTTAAAATTAAAAAATAAACTTATGACGTCGGCGTCGTAGTATTTTTTTTTTTTTTTTAAATTTAACATACGACGTCGGCTTTTAAGTTAAAGCCGATGTTGTATGCTTTTTTAAAAAATAATAATAATATACGATGTCGGCTTTTAACGTAAAGCCGACGTCGTAAATTAATTAATGATTTTTTATATATAATACGACGTCGTGTATGTGTGTGTGTGTGTATATATATATATATATATATATATATATATATATATATATATATATATATATATATATATATATTAAAATTGTTTTATGGTTTCTACCCTAACCTGTATCAACTTTCAGAACTTGCGCAGCTAACAATTTAACATTCAAACATCAACTAATTCAAGCTACTAAACATGAAACTAATATAAAGAACACAATTCATTAAACTAATTCAAACTACTAATCGTAAAACTAATATAAGTAACACAATTCACCAAAAATAACTAAACATCAAGTCAATAAACATAAACTAATTTTAAACGTAAAGTATCAAATAAGAAGCGTTTTATTAACTCATTCATCAATAAGAAAGTTAGACCATTTGTCTCTAACTTCATCAATCTCTTGTTTGTTGTATGGCAATCTTCCTTGTCTTTCCAAAGTCTACAAAGTTCAAAAGAAATAAAAATAATAAATAAGCAAGTATTTTTAAACATTTGAAGAAGAAAGATATATTATTAAATTACTTGCCTTATCCATTCCTTTGCTTAGGTTGTTGGAAACAATTTTCAACATGAACTTCATCACATAATAACCACATTCGGTAGTTCCTTTTTGTATAGCACACTACATTTGAATTACAATAAAATTAAAATAAATTAGTAAAAAACAATAAGTTTGCATGTTTTACAAAGTGAATGAAGTACATACCGAACATATAGTCCATTTTGGTGAACGATTTTGTTTCTTTCCATTCATCATGTTTGTTGTAGTCATACACCTATTAATATAAGACATAAAATATACGTAAATACTTGGCATCACTAGTTTAATAATAAATATTAATTAATTATATAAATTTACATACGTTTCCATTATATGTTTAATGTCTTCACACGGCCCATGACCAAGTGAATCAAACCAAAAAATTTCATTTAGTCAAGGACAAATCGCCATCAACCGATCTTCAGACTCATCATTTTCATTGTCAACATACATGTTAGATGTTGTAGCCACATCGCTTTCACCGTGCCAAATCCATTGTGTATAATTTGGATTAATCCCATTAACGATTAGATAATCATATATGTCATCTTCACCTAACCTTTTTTTATTACAACATTTCGTACAAGGACAGAAGAACCTCTTATTACTATTCATAAGGTTATTCTTTTCAAAGTGTAAAAAATTTCTAACTCCATCTTCATATTGCTGACTAAGTCGATTAGCTTTCATCCAACTTTTATCTATCACAAGCCAATCTAAAATAATAATAACCCTAGTTAAACATTAGTTAACACTATTTTAACAAATTTCTATAATAATACCTACTACTACAACTACAATAATTCTTAAAATTCAACATATATATACAAAACAAATCCTAAATTTTCAAATATCGACACAATTCCATTTCTATTTCACAAAAGGGCTTATCTTTTCCATTTTATTTAGTAATTGTGTTCTAAGGCAATTTATAAGCCATCTCATAATTATTTAGCTCAAATTAGGTAAAACTAAAATTTATAAGTCATCTCATAAAAGAAATTGTCAAATTCTTTAGCTCAATCTTTCTTCACCTAAATAACTAAATTACTACTCCCTCCATCTCATTTATAGATAACAATTTCTAAAAATTAAAAATATATAAACAATATTTCATAAAATTCCACACACACACACACACACACACACACACACACACACACACACACACACACACACACACACACACACACACACACACACACACACACACACACACACACACACATATATATATATATATATATATATATATATATATATATATATATATATATATATATATATATATTACGTACCTTCCGGCGGCGAAACACGAGCGGCATCCGAGCTGTGGCGGTGGCAGCGTCAGAGAGCAGCGCGGAGATAAGTGGCGGAGGCGTCGACAGTAGCTGCTGCCGTTCGACGACACGGCGATGGCGTGACGGGCGGTGGCTGGCGACGATACGGCGGTGGAGTGGAGGTGTGGAGGTGAAGATGAAGTTTTTTTTTTTTTTTTTTGAATTGCATTCGGTAGCTTCTAATTAGGGTTTGTATACTGTATTTAATAAATATACGACGTCAGCTATATACTTAGCAACATCGTATACCATATATATTCTTTTTATTTTTTTTATTCAGGATACCGCGTCGGCTAATTAATTAGCCGACGTCGTATGTTATTTTAATATTGAATTTTTTTTATTTAAATACCATACGACGTCGGCTAATTAGCCGACGTCGTATGGTATTTTAATTTCAATTTTTTTATTTAACTATTTTACGACGTTGGCCAATTACATCGACCGACGTCGTAACTATTTTACTTTTTTTTTTAATTTCGATTATATATGACGTCGGTTATTTGTTATAACCAACGTCATATGTATTTTTAAAAAAATAAAAAATAATTTTAAATATTTAACGTCGAATTTTCTAAAAACTGACGTTAAAATGGTGACGCTGTAATGTATTTCTGTAGTAGTGATAGAAAAAATTTGTAAGCAACTAAGTACTTCTTCTAACTTAAAATTTTTTTTTCGCTTTTAACAACTAACTTTTTAGCCAACTACCATGTAGTGTGATAACATTCTGGTTACCATTCCAAATGAGTGGTCATAGGTCCGGTGTTGAGGGCTTAGATTCTTGTTTGTTTAAATGAATGGTTCATATTATTTTGATTTTAGTATTTTTATCATTTTTTTTTTTACTTTACCCTCTATTATATTATTTACTTTTCCTAAATACCCTTGCATTCTGTCAGTGTAAACTTTTGTAACGGAATATTTTGTTAACTATTTATCATTCTTAACTTACTCATTGATTTTCATAAGGAATGTCTTAATTAGGTTCGAACCACATCCCAATCAAAATTGACATATAATTGTTAAACATATACTATGAATATGATAGAGTGTACTAAAAAAATACAATATAACAGCCAATGTGATTGCTCACTCCCTGGCCAGAGCTTCTTGCTTGTATATTGGTCGGGAGGTGTGGACGTAGATATCCCTCATTGTATTTGTGATTTGATTTCGCAATAATAATTCGCTTTGATTGTTGTTTTAAAAAAGAAAAGCAATATAAAATGTAACATGAACTTTGTTCAATTAATTAGAATCACACATTGGACATTGATGAAACGGTACATCTAATTTACAGTATATATTTAACACATATGAGAAACTATGTCTATTATCATTGTCTTTTGGGGGAAGGAGAATTTGGTTCTGTTTTTGAAGGTGCATTGCGCCAAGACACTAAAATTGCAGTGAAGCACACCAAGAGACTAATCAAATCAATAATTCATTTCTAGTGGAAATGGCAACAAGAGGAAGCATAGATCACGCCCTCTAAAATTGTTATTACACCAGTTAATCCAACATTTCTGCCACATATCATAGTACGTTATGCATTTTTGAAATATTTATTTTTATAAAAAAATTGATAATCTTGCATTAATATACGTCAAGATACCAAATAATATTTTGATAAATTCAAAAACACTAATTTAAAAATACAAATTAGATATTCAACTATTCGCGCAATTAGTAACTACTTTAAATGATAAATGTGATGCCACAACGATGATGTCATATGTGCTGCGTCATGAGTGGCATGGGCTTCTCAATCATATCATGTTCATATCGCCAAATGGATTTTTCTAATCTATTTTGTACTACTTGCCTTTAATTTGTTGTATTTTTAATTTCTTCCATCTTCCTTCCCCACCACTCTAACGTGCTAGCGTCTACCACAAAAATAAGCAATCGTTATGTTGTGCATCCGTGTGCATTATGTATGGTGTACATAGATGTAAAAACAAGGTTGTTTTTATTAAAAATGCACATCCCACTTAAAAAAAATCAGTTTTAATTCTCCTCAACAGCATTATATTGTTTATTCATTCTGCATTTTTAGTTCATTGATTCTGGGTTTTTAGTTCATTGATTCTGGATTTTTAGTTCATTGATTCTGGATATTTAGACGGAAATTGAAACTGATTTTTTTTTTTCATTCATGCTGGATATTTAGTTTATTCATTATGGATTTTTAGTTCATTCATTATGGATTTTTAGTTCATTGATTCTGGATTTTTAGTTCATTGATTCTTGATTTTTAGTTCAGTGATTTTGGATATATAGTTCAAATTATGCACACCATAATGCTATTGTCGGGAATCGGAACTGATTTTTTTTTAAGTGGACGCGCGTTTTTAGTCAAAACGACGTCGTTTTTGCATCCGTGTGCACCATGCATGGTGCACATGGATGCACAGCATATAATTTGCCAAAAACAAGATAAAATGAAATGAAAGATGTGCTATAAAATCAATTACAAAATTATTTCAAAAATTTTCATAATAATTTCAAAAATCTCACATTTTCAAAAATAAAATGGAGGCATATAAAATATTCTTACGTAATTTAAACCATTGAGCATATAACGTGAACTAAACACACAATACAATAAAAAGTGAACTTCAGAGTGATTCTACTACTAGAAAAAATCTGAACTGCAATGGAAAATTAAGGGTGCGTTTGGAAATCCGAAAAATGACTTTCTAGAAAATGAGTCATTTTTCAGAAAACATTTTTCTTTTCGGTGTTTAGCTACAAAACGGAAAACTGTATTTGTGTGTTTGCTTCATTTTCCAGAAAATGAGTAGGAAAAATGAAAAAAATTGAATACTTCAAAATTTTAATTGTTTGATATTTTTGATAAAATCCTTTTGTGAATAACACTCTTTTGATATATATATATATATATATATATATATATATATATATATATATATATATATATATATATATATATATATATATATATATATTAACATTTTTTAAAATGTATTTTTTTAAAATTTTTAAGTATGAAAAATTAATATTATTTGTAGATTTTACTTATTCTTTTGAATTTTGAATTAAAATAAAATAAAAATAAAAATAAAAAAAGCTCGCCGACTAGCCGCGGGGCCCGCCAACCTGCATGGGCGGGCTATGGTTGCATGAACCCTAGCTTGCAGGTTCATTTGGTGGGTCGACTCGCAAAAGCCCGCCAAAAATTAGGCTCGAAAAATTTTGCATATGCATCATTTGGAAAATGACTTTCCCAAAAAAAAAAGGGAAAGTCATTTTCTCCCAAAACATACCTATTTTCCTTTGACTAAGGCATCATTTTTCACTGACCTCATTTTCCTTCCTCTTGTCAAACACTGAAAACTCGAAAAACTTTTTCCGGGAGTCATTTTTCGAGTTTCCAGACGCACCCTAAAATGAAATAATTTCCGTTGCAAAATCACAATGGAATTGCATTCCAATGCAACGGAAAAATAAAATAAAATTTTAATTTGTTGCAATTTTTAGTGCAAAAAAAAATTGGAAGAAAACATTTTTTGTGAGGAAAGTGGAACGGAAAACTAAACACACACTACACCAAATACGTTATTTAGCGGCAGTTTAAATGTTGTTTAGCGGAGGTTTTTGAACCGTCGCGAAAAATTGGTCATTTTATATATATATATTAGCATTTAGCGACACTTAACTAACCGTCGCTAAATATTTTATTTATTTTTTACTTTAAATATTAGCGTCAGTTGTATAACCGCCGCTAAAATATAATTTTATTTCAAAACTATTTTCTTATCTACTTGTAGTGGCATTTTTTAATTGGCTTTAAAATTTTCATAAAATATTTTAGTTTTGATTTTATGATGGTCATTATATCATATTTTTTCTCATAAATCTTTATATTAAAAATTGTATTGCAACCACAAACAAGCTCTATATACATATTCAATTGAAATGAGAATCAGTTGTAACAAATATTTGTAAAAAAATATTAAACAATATTCACGTACAACCATCTATATATTGATTGAACCGCATACATAGCTGAAAAGTATTTTTACATGAAAAATATAAAGTAACATAGACTATGAATACAATGTTTTTAACATTCAAATTAAAACCAACACAAAGAAAGATGGTAAACATCTCTCTCAGATTCTCCAAGCCAATCAAGAAATCCTGCAACCGTCCAGATGTAATGATTGTCATGGTGAAATGCATGGTCCGACAATTGTTAGCTCGTGGATACCTTGATGTGAAACCTAAGAATTCAAGTCTAGAAAAGTTAAAAAATAATAGAATTGAACATGATAACAATATGTTTGCGGTAATGAATGAATCAATGCTATAGTATGTGTGCTGTGTACATGTAAGCTGATGTTCACACACAACTTACTACAGTATATTCATGTCGATTATGTTGTATGTTCATATTCAACCTATAACATACATGTGATATGGAGTGATGCCAATTTTCACAAAACAAATTAAATTATATCTTTTATTAATTTTGTTCTTACTTGTGATTATTAATTACAGTAATAAAAGTCGACTTAAAATAAGTTGACAATTTCAATGACTTTGCTTAGCTTTGTAAACTAAGACTAAATAATAGTTGTTTTATTGATGCAATATTTTAATAGTATTCATATTCACATTGTATATAATAATAATGTTAAGTTTTATTCTATTCTTCCACACTGTTGCCTGTGAGACTCAATCCCTGATCATTCTTCTAAAATTTCACCTTTGTGACCAGTTGAGCTGCCCATGCGAGTGTTAAGTTTTATTCTATTATAATAACATAGACTTGCATGATCTAATTTAACAATGACAAATACATTGCAGTATTAGCTATCTTCTACAATATTTTAGCATTTTGTTATACCATGGACCATGCCACATTGAAAGGCGAATCAAGTTAAATCCCTTTTTTTTCAAATTAAGTTAATTTTTAATTTTTCTTTTTTTACAAATAAATTAATATATAAAAATATATTATTAAAAAATTCTAATTAATATCTTTCAAATAACACTCATATTAATATTTTATTTTAATATTTTAAATTAAAATATAAGAATATTAATAGACCACGTTAGATTCATTTTCAATATACGTATAATTTTAATTTTGAAAATACTATAGGTTTATTTTTATAATACTACAAGTTCATTTTCAAAATACTATAGGTTTATTATAACAATTGTAATGCAATTACATTATAATGGTAGATCTAAAATAGATTCATTAGTGAAACATTGCAACTTCATTTTTACAATATTAATGGTTCGTTTTTACAATACTAAATGTTCATCTTTAATAATAATGCGACTACAATATTATACAAATGAACCTAAAATAGGTTCAGTAAGAAAATATTAGAGTTCCATTCTCGCAATACAGAAGGTTTATTTTACTAACTAGTTTTTTACGCGCATTGCGCGATTGGGATAATGCCCAATGCTTTTTTTAAATAAGTACTTTAAAGTATATTAAGGTACAATATGAACCATTCATTTGATTTAATAATTTGGCGGTCATTTTTTCTACCCAATGTTAATAATTAAATAAATTTGCTGGTCAAATCCGCTAGTATAATCCGCTAACGCTAACCGCTAACTGCTGATTGTCAAACAAGGACATTGCGAGGTAGTTCTCACTTCAATTTATTGTGTGATTTGAATACTCTCGTTGTCACAAAATCTCTCAAGTAGTTAATATGGTTGCCTTTATTAATTATATTTTTTTAATTTTTTCATGGTATTAATAAAATACTTGGTAAATAAATATATAGCATTATTTTGTATTATAACTTTGATATTTAATTAGAAAAATAGTGCACAAAAAAGATAATAGATAATGTAGTGAATATAATCAATTGATGAATTTGAATGTAAAAATTTTTACATTTGAGAAAAATAAAGACAATATAACTTATTATTTTTTGTTGTAACTACTAAATTATTATTTATATAATTTAATAAGAGTAAAATAGAGTACTAATTATGCCAACTTTGATTGGGATGAGGTTCGAACCTAAGACCTTTTTTTATTGAAATCAATGAGTAAGTTAACGGTGAACTAACGACAATTCTTAAAATTTTAACGGAATTAGTAACGGTGTGTGGGTATTTTAAGAAATTTGAGTGTAAAATTTAAATCTGATCAATCTTTTAATTAATCTGAGCCATTCATTTGATTAAAATCTGTGACCGCCATTTTTTCTACCCATTATAAGCCTAACTCTATTGGGCTTTTATTAGTATAGTAGATATAAGCCTAACTCTATTGGGCTTTTATTAGTATAGTAGATAGTAGATAGATAGTAGATATTGGAAGCCATCAATAAACAACTAAGATTTAAAATATATTAATTAGAATGAATATTATTTAAAAGATATCATCAATAGATTATTTTTAATAATATATTTTGTAACATTGATTTTATTTATAAATAATAATAAAGAATAATATGTGTAAATGATAGCAGGCAAATTGATGTCATTTTAATGAAGCTACATTATTATTGTTGTAATGACCAACAATATTATAATAATGAACTAGGATCAATGATACTTTACAGTATGAATTTCTAATATCTATTCTCTCAATTTTACTTTTTAATGTGGCAAACAATAAGAGGCTATCTTGAACATATGAATCTCAAGAAACGTGACATAAAAAATTTGAGTGAGGGAGAACTAATATTTTCATTTTTTTAAAAATTAATAGTGCGTGTTTGCTTTTCTCCATATACTTCTTATGATAAAATAAATAAATAAAATAAATAAATAAATAAATAAATATATATATATATATATATATATATATATATATATATATATATATATATATAAAGTATATTAAGGCAGGATTATATTGAAATTGTTCATGCATAGATAATTGAAGGTTGAATTTGCGTATTTAAATAGGTAATTCTTCTCCCAAAGGTTGAGTTCCCAACCCCAAGGGCTCCCCACACTCCGACCCGACAGAGCATTGTAGGAAGTTGTAAATCACGGTGACTCAATGGTTCAGCAGACAGGGCCAAATGCTGATATGCACAAGGAATCTGCCCACTTTGGACATAATTCCCGCACTGCCGCTGCCGAGGTTAAAACCTTGGTCTCTTCTCCCAAATACTACCCACTAAACCATTGAGCTAAGCCCGTGCGGGTTAAATAGGTAATTCTAAGTTTACAAATGCAAGATAATATAGTCAAGATTGATTATAATTGTCAATAAAATAATTGTATAGGTATGATTGAAACCAAATACGAGACATAAGGGAAAACAAATAAAAATTAGGGCATAAAATATTAAATATATACTAATATTGTTTGAGGAGATTCCGACATTAGGATTTGTGGTTAAGTTCTATTAAGACTTAGCTTTAATATTAGAATTAGATTAATGGTGTAGTTATAATTCTATATTAGACTTTAATATTAGAATTAGACTAACGGTGAATTAACGGAAAAGTTAAATGGATAATCATATAATTAAGGATAAATTATAAAATCTTAAAAGAAAAAAATTAAAACCTGGACAATATGAACCATTCATTTGATTTAATAATTTGGCGGACATTTTTTCTACCCAATGTTAATAATTAAATAAATTCGCTGGTCAAATCCGCTAGTATAATCTGCAAACGCTAACCGCTAACTGCTGATTGTCAAACAAGGACATTGCGAGGTAGTTCTCACTTCAATTTGTTGTGTGATTTGAATACTCTCTTTGTCACAAAATCTCTCAAGTAGTTAATATGGTTGGCTTTATTAATTATATTTTTTTAATTTTTTCATGGTATTAATAAAATACTTGGTAAATAAATATATAGCATTGTATTATAACTTTGATATTTAATTAGAAAAATAGTGCACAAAAAAAATAATAGATAATGTAGTGAATATAATCAATTGATGAATTTGAATGTAAAAATTTTTAAGGAAAATATTTCTTTTAATTAATTTATTGATAATTAATAATTTTTTTTTCACTGAATAAAGACATTGTAAGGATAATGTAGCGAATATAATCAATTAATAAATTTGAATATAAAGAATTTTTATATTGAAGAAAAATAAAGACAATATAACTAATAAAATTATTTCTCTTATTTAATTTATTAATAATGAATAATTTTTTTTTTGAATAAAGACATTGTGGACACATAATTCTAAATTAAAGAAATACATATGTATTATTTTTCGTTGTAACTACTAAATTATTATTTATATATAATTTAATAAGAGTAAAATAGAGTACTAATTATGCCAACTTTGATTGGGATGAGGTTCGAACCTAAGACCTTTTTTTTTTTATTATTAAAATCAATGAGTAAGTTAACGGTGAACTAACGGCAATTCTTAAAATTTTAACGGAATTAGTAACGGTGTGTGGGTATTTTAGAAAATTTTAGTGTAAAATTTAAATCTGATCAATCTTTTAATCAATCTGAGCCATACATTTGATTAAAATCTGTGACCGTCATTTTTTCTACCCATTATATGCCTAACTCTCTTAGGCTCTTATTAGTATAGTAGATATAGTAGATATATATATATATATATATATATATATATATATATATATATATATATATATATATATATATATATTCATTCATTCATTCTACTTTAATTTAAACGTCATACTTTTCTTTTGAGTGAAATCTATTTTTGATCCTACTATTATAGGGGTCATTCTAATTTTAGTCCACCATAATTATTTTTATCACATTGCATCCATTATTATTAAACGTATTTCAATTTTAGTCCATGAAAAATCTAAAAATAGACTAAAATTGAAACACTTTTAATAATAGTGAACGCAATGTGGCAAAAATAATTATGATGGACTAAAATTAAAAAAATTTCTATAACAGTAGGAACAAAAATGAAATTCACTCCTTTTCTTTTTATCCATTAATCTCAAAACAATGTACACCATTCTAATTTAAACATTACAATTTTTACTTTTCCCAATTTACTCTTGATTCATTTTAACAGTTTTGAAAAAGATATCACATCTTATTTATTTTCTTCAAAATAGTTAATTCATTTTAACAGTTTTGAAAAAGATATCACATCTTATTTATTTTCTTCAAAATAGTTGTATTAAGGTTAAAACTTGTGTGAGTCTTGTCCATGAGACGGGTAAAGTCAAGATGTAATAGTTACTCTAGAAATGTAATACTTATATTGAAAAATGTAATACTAATCAGGAATAAAGTGTTTGTTACTTATAAGGGAAACTGTAATACTTTTGATGAAAAACATGTAATGCTTTTACATTTTGATTTAAAAGTATTACATTTTTTCTCAAAAGTATTACGTTTTATCTTATAAGTAACAAAAACTTTAAACTTTATTAGTATTACATTTTTTAGTATAAGTATTACATTTTCATATTAACCCGACTCGTCTCACAGACCAACACCGGAGAGTCACTCTTGTATTAAACATAAACATTCCTCACCAAAATGAGATAACAGAAAGTAGTATTTATGATAGTTAATTTCATTTTTGGTCCTAGATTTATAGATGACAATCTACTTTTAGTCTTTTTTTTTTTAATTAGAATTTTCTCATTTGGTACTAGTATTATTGTGATATGACCATTTTTAGTCTTCTGTCAATAAAAATCATTGAAATGTCGTTAAATACAAAGACATTTTGATCTTTTTTTATACAAAGTAGGTTAATCCGCTATATATTTTTTTTTTGAAAAAATTCATAATTGAAGACCGAAATGTCCTTATATTTAATGATATTTAAACTATTTTGTTGATAAAGGACCAAAAATGGTCATGTCACAATAATACTAGGACCAAAAGTAGATGTTCTAATAAAAAAGGACTTAAAGGCCCTGTTTAGTACATGGTTGTTAGCTGATAGCTGTTAGCTGTTAGCTGATTTGGTTAGAGGGTATGACTTGTTGATAACATTAGCTGACGGTAGAAAAATGTTTGGTAAATTAGCTGTTAGGTGATAGCTGTTTGGTATAATTTCTTTTCTCAAAAAACTAATTGAAAAAGTTGTTTTGAGTAGCTTTTTGAATTTTAGCATTTTGGAATTACGAAAAGCTAATTAACCAAATACTTATATTGATTTTTTTTTAACCAAGTTAAACAATTAATTGTGGTTAAATAAATTAAAATTAGCTGATAAGCTAACTAATTTATCAAACAAGGTGGATCCTATAAATATAGGGAAAAAAAATGGAATTAACTCTGTTTATGAGTAGAGTGAAATTTTCGGAGTAATATAAATATGAATACAGGTGATTTGGAAACCGGCAAGACCAATACTATTGTGGGAAACAAAACTATTATAAGGTGGAATTATCCAAAAAGTCAATTTGATGTCAACACGTGAAATGGGTTGGGACCGGCAGCTTGGATTATTGAAATAATGATTTTGAGTTGACCAAGACTTTAATAGTACAAAAGAAAAGTATAATTGTTTTTTAAAAAATAAAAGAAAATTATAATTATAACTATAAACGACTAAACCCATGCTGGAAATTTTGTTCAGTTTCTCCGAACTTTCTGTCCTAAATACGCCTAGACCAAACTTTAGATAACTATTATTTTTCACAATAAAAAAAATAAAAAAAAATATTGCAAAGAATTCTATAAATTCGGCATTTCTAGCTTAATCCGCCCTTCAATTCAACAGATTCAGTTTGCAGAATACTGTGATCTTGACTCCACGCTGCGATGGGCAGTTGCGCCTTGGAAGACAATTCTCCTTGTATGGATATAGATCTCAATGCTACCGTCAACGAAATTCCGGTTAGTACAATTTTTTTTTTTTTTTTTTTTTAATGACGAAAGAAACTCACAACTCTTTCTAGTATGAGTAAACTTATTTTGTGATTTTAACAGAAAAGGATCACAAACAAGTAAATCAGTTTAACTTACTCATAATTGATGGGTTCAAATTAAATCAAAAGGGCAAGGGTTCAAACCTTGTGATTACAAGTGTAGATCTCTTGCCGAGTTACCCGGTCATTAAAACCTTGATTGAATAGATTATTGTCTTTCTCTTTTTTGTACGGTACGTACAAGAAAAATCGCAATTTTTCCTGTAGTGGTGATACGATCTAGAGGATTTATATATGTTTTGGGTCAGATGAGGGATGGACAACATGAAACGTTGGAGGAAGAGTTGAACGAGACTAGGGCGGAGAACAAAAAGCTGTCGGCGGCGCTGTCGGCGATGTGCGAAAACTACAGCAGCTTGCAGAGTCGGTTACTGGATTTCATGCAAGAGAGATCGTGGAAGAGGAGGAAGTCCGACCGGGACACGACAACCTGCGGGAGTTCCGAAATCGGGTACGATGAAGCATCGGTATTATCCAAGAGGCCTAGGGAAATCAGAACTAATATCTCCAGAGTTCACGTCCAGACCGATCCATCCGACACCAGCCTTGTACGTAGTTTTTTTGGTTTTTTTTTTTTTTTTTTTTTTTTTTTTTTTCATATTTATCAATTTTCTTGATATCAAGTTTTCATATCATAAAACTATAAAAGGCTATTCACAGCCCATGAGACGTGAATGGGCAATTTATACCATGCATAATGATCTATCTTGTGTTGTAAACTCTGATTCAAAGTAACATTTAAATTATGTGTTGTAATTGATATATTCTGTACCTACTGCTACCACAGTTTATGTATCTGTGAATACACATAATATGTACAATAAACACAAAATATTTTAACAACATATTATGTGTATGCATCTAACATATTATTTTACTTTCACGATGATATTTAAGGCTCAAACTTACTGCATATATGGCGCTATAATTGTTGTGTTTTTGTGCGCAGATTGTGAAAGACGGATATCAATGGCGAAAGTACGGTCAGAAAGTAACGAGAGATAACCCATCTCCTAGAGCATACTACAAATGTTCTTTTGCACCTTCTTGTCTTGTGAAGAAAAAGGTACAAATAGTAATTAATTAATTGATATAAAGTGAATTACATTTTTCTATTCAATTGGGGTTACTAATCGGACCATATAGCTATAATAATAAATACACATCGTTCTCTTTCATTTTATTCACCAATTTCTTCTTTTTTATTATTATTAAGCTGGAAAAATGACATTTTAGTTTCTTAATTATATTATAATAGTCAATTTAGTTCCTTAATTATACATGCAACCCCATTTTGTTTTAAATTGTTTGTTTGATGGTTATTTTAGCCCCTCACCTCATAGAGCTGTTATAAGTTCCTCATAACCTAAAATGGCCACTAAACAAACAATTTAGGGACTAAATGGAGTTACATGTATAATCCAGGGACTGAGTTGGCTATTCTAATAAATTGAGAGACTAAAATATATGACCATTCTCTCTTATTATTATATTATTATTAAAAATACTATTTGCTTTAAGTATTTTGTCCAAAAATACGATGCTATCTATATTCTTGACTTATCTAAATTAACCTATTCAATTATTACTAGTTTTTTTTTTTAAAAACCAATTATTACTAGTTAATATGAAGAACTCTCACTATTTAGAATGGTACCATTTGACATGTTACATCTTATTCATTTATGATGGAATAAGACTAGTCAATGCATTAGTAGCTAAAAATACGAATAAATGTTATTACTTGTCACACATCGTATCATACTATCATTTGGCAAAAAAATTTGTTAATAAGGATTACATTTTTGTTAATAAGGATTACGAATAATGCCTCAAAGAATAAAGAAATAAAACTCTGATATTTTTTATTGCAGGTGCAGAGAAGTGTGGAAGATAAATCCATCTTGATAGCTATATACGAAGGTGAACACAACCATCCCCACCCATCAGAGACAACCCAAACATTTACCTTAGCATCACAAACATCTAATCTAGGATTTCACAATAACATACAAAGATCATCATGTGATTCCATAGTGGACAACACCAAGGAAATACAACAACTTTTGGTTGAGAAAATGGCTTCTTCCTTGACAAATGATCATAGCTTCACTGAAGCACTGGCAGCAGCCATATCCGAGAGGATATTAGACAACCCCTTAGATTGATGGTGATGAAATCATAGTTGTATACCTCTCCGTCCCGTTTTACCTGTCTTACTTTCCTTTTAGTTTGAGGGGCAAAATTAGAAAGTTAGTAACATTAGTTTTGTTGCATTCAAAATCGTGCAAAAAGCAAATGTGGCAAGGAATTGGGGACGGAGGGAGTAATTAATTAGTGTCGTTATAAGTCACATGATTTTTTTTGGTAAGTGTATGATTTAGTTGATGATTTTTAATGTATTCCTGCATGGTTTAATTTGTATATGAGATTATGAGTTCGATTTGCTTAGAAACTTTCTAATTTCTTTTAGTTTATATTTATATATCTCTATATATATATATATATGCTAGGTTAAGTATGATGGAATTGTGAAAGTGGAAAAAAAGAATCAACCTTTGAAAAGGATTAAACTAACTTTCCCATCAATTAAACTATTGGAAAAAATGTCAAAGATCTTGTGGTCAAGCGGTGTGAAGTGACTATTTCAAGTGGGAGGTCATGAGTTTGAGCTTCAGTGGAGGCAATATTAACACGTATATGAATGGATATAGGTATATATGAATGGATATTACATGGTCAATAGTATTAAAAAAACAGGTATATATAAACGGATACTACATGTAACAGGGTCAATATATAGTACTATATATAAAAAAAAAAAAAAAACACTATTGGAAAATAATTGAGCAAATATATTTGTCAGGAGAATTAATTAATATGTTTGGTGTTATCTAAACGCATAACAATTAAATTGTCAAAGACAATTTTTACAAATATTTGATTAGTTTAAACTTTCTAATTTTTTTTTTTTTTTAAATCTCCAATATACCCTTACCAGATATAAACATGAAATACGCATACCATTAATACAAAATGATGAAGCAAACAATTAGTGCTAACTCAGAATGCATTCTTCTATGCAATATGCATGTATATATAATAATATAATATGAATGTGTTCGACGTACAACTGAACACGTACAAAAAATTCGCCAATTAAAAAAACGACACAGACACTTTTTTGATGAATTGTAATTTTATGTGATGAGTTGGGATCATCTCTTCAATGCTGAAGTATTATAATTTTTCATATAGTTAAAGCATGAGAGAAATATAATTATTTATAAAAGAATTTTTTTAACATAATGCCAAAATGTTTAAATATGTAAGTAAATATGTTTTATACTTTCTCAATCACTTGAAAAAAGAATCATACTCTAATAAGATAAATTTATTTTTCTTAATTTAAACTTTCAAGAAAGTTTAAACTTCCTTGGCTACCAAACACCATCTAAGAGAATTGTTATTGTTAAATTCTATGTTGCACAGAAACAAGAAATGGAAAATGATAAAATACCAAAGTCAAAAAATGTAGGAAATGAAACATTGGGGAAACATACAAATAAAGAAATATAGGAGTATATTTGCAAATAATTATATTAAATATGTATAAACATCTATTACTAGTTTGATAAATAAAAATATATAACTAAAAAATAAAACTTTAAAAGTAATGCACTAAATTAAATAAGTAACAAATAGTTAAACATCACAATGTCTAATTGAAATAATAACATCATACCAATATCTAAAATTTAAAATATTTATAAACTTTAGCAATCATGTTTTAATTAACATATCTATAAAATTAAAAATACAAACTCTAGCTAAGGTTTGATCATCCAATGATAGGTAGACAAATTAGAGGATGCCAACATATTCCATGCTTGCAAATTTGCATTGTCTCATCCAACATTTCACATTTGTTATTTGTCTTCATAATATTATTCAGTAATTCTTGATAGAAGAAAAAGAGAAGCAATGTCACGAAACCGTAGTTATCGATCGCACTCGTTTTATTGGAAAATAGCAGGTTTCTTGACCTTAAAACATGTTTCTGAACTTTTTCTTAATTGAAAAATGACCCAAAAATGCTTTTGAATGAGTTTTCATGAATTTCATAGACTAAACGTCTCTGAAATGGAAAAAAATAGTGGGGTGTTTGGTAAATGACTACTAGCTGATTGTGTTAGTGAGTTTGACTAGATGATAGCATTAGTTGATTGTAGGAAATTAAAGTGTTTGGTAAATTGGTTGTTAGCTGATTACATACAAAATGACTTTCTCAAAAAGTTAATCGAAAAAGTTACGTCGAGCAATTTTTTGAATTTTAGCATTTTGGTGAAATAATTGTTACAAAAAACTAATTAATCAAACACTCATATTGATTGTTTAACCAAGTGAAATAGCTAATAGTGGTCAAATAATTAAGTTAAAATTGACTTATAGACTAACTATTTTACCAACATGGCTAGCATCTTTTGGAGTTTCCATATTAAAATATATTCAAATTTAATTTAATTTAACTAACTTTTTTTTTTTGAATTTTTTTTTTGTACCTTTTTTTTTTTTTTTTTGAAAAAATTTAATTTAACTAACTAGTTGCTTTAAGGAGGCTGAAATATTCTTATCTAATAGTGTCAAATTAAAATTTAACAATTGCTTCGCAATTATTGCATTGTTGATATACTGGCGTGTGCACACATATATGGACACAATTTTAAACAAAACTAGCAACTCATATGCTACTAGTAACTCATATAGTCATATGCTACTGACTCACTAGATTTTATTTTTATTTTTTAAATTGCAAACCTGTTTGCATTTTTTGAGTACATTATGATTCACAAATACTTAACTAATGATATGTTGATCAATAAACATGGTTGACATGGTGGTTTAGCACCTAGTCTTGTAAGCATGAGGTTGGGGGTTCAATCCCCACCCATGTGAATGGAGCAAGAATATGTTGATCCACATCAATACAAAATGTCTAATTATGATGAAAATAAATATACAATTTAAGTAGTATGTCCGATTATACCTTATGCAAAAAGTAATAATCTATTTCAAAACTTACTTATACTATTACAAGAGTCTTGTACCCTATGCATAATTAGCACCTAACAAATTTCGATTGGCATAACTTAGCTTGTGACTCATCTTAAATTAGGCCACCACACAGCATGCAAAAGAGCCTTTATGCTATACAAGTCAAATCCCTTCTAAAATAAAATTGAATATATACTAGTGCAAATTCACATCCTTTTTCAATGTGGGATAAAACTAAGGCTACTTCCAACTTCCACCTCAAACGAGTCTACTTTGAAAATCACTTCTCATTTACTTATTATTCGTTTTGAGTGTATAATATATCAATTTTTTGATCTTACTACGAAAAAATCTGAATTCACTTTGATCCGACCCAAACCGTAAAAAGATTTTATTTATTGGGAGTCACGAGCTTTTTGTGAAAAAAAATGATTTTATGTACAATTTATAATTTTTTTTTAGTAAATAAAGATTTAATTATCCGTTAGAATAAGATATAAACCCTTAAAATGACCTCATTAAATAGCTTCTGTAATTAAGACGACATTATTGGAAGAATTAAGACGAGACGACATTAGAGTTGAGGTTCAACCTTTTGGAAGAATTAAGACTACATTATTGGATATGCGGTTGTGGGCGTTGTGCACCATTGATTTCATTTCTGAAAATAAAGAAGCTGATGTCATCATTATTGCGTCAGCAAGCCGATGGACCGTGATATCATGCTTCCCGAGTTCCAACTTCCAAGTACCAAGACCCTCTACTACGTCTAGCAGCAACATGACTAGCTTATAAATAAAATAAGAGTCGGAAATGCATATTAAATCCTCTGCGTTTTTCCATGAAAAATCGATTACGTTTAAATAGGACAATTTTTTTTTTTTTTTAACCAAATTTTCTAGGTTTCTAAATTTATCACACTATATCATAAACTCTCATTTTTAAAAAGGGATAAGGCCTATTCAAGGACGGAGCCAAGAATTCTGTTGAGGGGCGAAGAAGCAGGGACGGATCCAGAAATTTTTTTCAGTAAAGGCGAAACATTAAAACAAAAGAGATAATTTGGAAAAAATAAATTACCTAAAAAATATATGTATAAATATTATTGGATATGAGCAAAAAATAAAACACATTGAAACTTTATAAAAACTTTATAGTACATGCATGTACTATATATACATATATACATACAAAGGTTATATATGCAGTGGGGGTGGAGGGAGGGGGGCAGCTGCCCCCCGCCCCCCTTAGCTCCGTCCCTGGGCCTATTAGATGTGACTCCGATTACATTTTTGCATTCATGATCCACGACTTTAATATACACTAAATTGGTGATTCAAACCTTTTTTTATTCTCTATTGTATTGTTTTGTTTTTTTAATTTACGTCGTCGGGATGCTAGGGGGCGCGGACGGCGCCCTTGGAGCGCCTCGGCCCCACGGTCGCCGCCCTCCCCGATGCACCGACGGCCGCTGGCGCCCCCCCACCTCCTGCCTTGCACCGCCTCACCTTCCACCTTGCACACCCCCTCCTTGCTTCAATCGTTATACCCTGCACCACGGCGCGCGTAGCATTGTGCACCCCGCGCCTCCCAAAACAATGTCGTTTGGTAAGTTATGTAGGCAGTTGACGTGATTATGTGTATTTGTTTTTACAATTATGTACTTTTTTATACAATTATGTACATCAGAAACAGGAAATTTATGTGTATTATGTTAAGAGTTGATGTTTATTATGTTAAAATTTTATGTATATTATGTATTATGTTAGATTATATGTATTATCTTTTTTTTTTTTTTTTTTTTTTTTTACAAGTATGTGTATTTTGTTATACAATTATGTACATTCATGTATACAATTATGTGTATTTTAGTATAAAATTATGTACATTTTTGAACATGAGATTCTTTTTAAAGAAAATTAACCGCCAACACAGGGTAGCGAAATTTCAAAAAAAAAAAAAAAATGAAACGACGTCGTTTTGCATTAAGGCGCACAATGCAATGCGCGCCCTGGTGGAGGATATAAATTGCCCTCCTTGCTTGCCTGTCTGCTTTTCTGTCATCCCAATCCAATAAGATTTGGGCCAACATTTTTCCTTTACCCCCCACTTGGGCAAAGACTTTTCACTTTTCCAATAAAATGAGTCCCGAGATCCTATTTCCCCATCACTATATATATTTGTGATTACTCAATATTAGTTTGTTTGTTAGAAGTGTAAATTCTTATTCAATATTAGCTTGAGTCCATTTTGATCAAAATTTTGAGAAGGATAAGATTGCTTGGACAAAAAACCACCAAGACTTGTCAAAATTAGAAACTTGACTAAAATTACAAGGGGTCATACTGGTATGTGTTTTTTAATTGAATAAATTGGAAATTATGATGAAAGTATTACTAGCTAGCGAGGGTGGAAAAATACATGGTTTATCCAAACTGATCGATACAACTATACAAGTACAGTCGTGTTGACCTGACCAGTGCAAAGCCGTGTAGGCAACGTGCCGTGGCTGGACCTCTGATCTGTACAAAGTACAACCGGAAAACTATGAGCATGCATATGCATATCCCATTAATCTTACGTTACTCACAATAACCTAGAACTCTATGAAAATACTTGGTGGACTCTTATTTTATACTACTATCAACTTTTATTTTCTTTAATAAATTTTTGATGCAGACACTTTTATATGAATTCATATGATAAAAATAATTAATTCTTATTTGTCATATCAACGAGTAGAATTAAGTGATAGAATTTAAAAATATACATTTTAGATCTCAACATAGAACCTTGTAATGCATCCGTTTTCTTTTATGAAACCGTTAATCATGCCCGCACTGGCACACATTAAACTATATATATCACCAATTAGATGGAGTGAGGTCTTAGGTGAAAAATAGGGTTAAATGTCCGTCACTGATCTTGTTCAAATCAACAGTCCAAAATGAAGAAAAAAAATGCGGTAGCATTATGGTAATTTAGTGTAAGTATAAGTTCATTTTTTTTGGTGCATTATTTTCCATCTTTGGGTGCATATTGTTCCTTCCTCGAGTGCATGTTTTGTCTCTTCGAGTGCATAGTTTATCGTCAAGTGCATATTTACTTTATTAACTTCTCAAAAGTTGGGTGCATTATTTTCTTTCTTCGTGTGCATATTATTTGTTCTTTGAGTGCATAACTAGAACTTAAAGTGCAATAGTTTAGACCGTTGGGTGCATAACTTTAGTACTTAAGGTGCATACGTTTAGACCGTTTAGTGCATGGTAGGATATATCCCGATCGACCTAAGATGTTCTCCGGATGGGTTAGTACAAGATTCTTTGACCCGAGCGCTACAACAGAATGCTGGTCAGTACCGATCATCATCCAACTACGTTTGTATTGCTTCCTTGCTTCAAGACGGCCGGACCCGACCGGTGTTCTGCCCGATCACGGCCATATCCGAGTTGGCATAATTGTTAAACATATACTAGGAATATGTTAAAATGTGTGTGTGTGTGTGTGTGTATATATATATATATATATATATATATATATATATATATATATATAATTTAACATAAACTTTGGTCAACTAATTAGCCCGACTAAATACATAGCATTCAAAATTTGAGCATCAAAGATTATAAATCAGGAACTTTAAAAATCGATTTGATTTTCTTGCATTTAAAAAAAAAAAAACAAGTTTAGGTTAAGTTTTTTTTTTTTTTTTCGTTTAATTAATCTTCGTTTGGTTATTTAAAACAAAACTTAGTATTTTAATTATGCTGTTGCATTATTGGAATGATTTAGGTCATTATGGTATTAATATTTTTTGTATGTATTTTTATAATGGTACAATCGTATATTACTTTACAAATATTATACTATTATTTTTTTTTATCGGACAAAATTATTCTTACATCATTGTAAGACTTGCACGAACTAACTACAAAGTTGCTGATCATAAATACAATTACACTTGAACTCTAAAACCGACCATTTTTCAAATAATTGACAATGTTGACATCCCACTGGCCCTAATTGAATAAGTTTACATCAGAACATGAAAACTTATAAGAAATTTGTAACTTAATTTAATTTTTACTACATCATTATAACAATATCTATTGTGACCATATATTTTGAATTATATATTATCAATTGACAGCAATTGTATCAATTGTCATTGACAAACTCTCAAAACAATTTGTCTCAACAACGAATGGAAATAAAAAATAAAATCAATGATTATATTTCATTATTGTTGATGAAAAGTATATACGCCACTTTATTACTCTTATTAAATTAAATAAATTAGTAGCTACAACAAAAAATAATACATATGCATTTAATTAATTTAGAATTAGATGTCTATAATGCCTTTATTTTAAAAAATTATACATTATAACAATTTTTTTTTTTTGAGAAACATTATAACAAATTTTTAAAAAATATAATTTCATTAGTTATATTATCTTTATTTTCTACAATTCAAAGATTCATTACCTTCAAATTTATTAATTTATTATATTCACTACATTGTCCATTGTCTTCTTTTTACATTATCTTTTAATTTTTTTTTGAATGCTACTAGCTCTATTACATTGTAGTATCTGTTCATATACTTTCTCAACCTACTGAAACACAAAGAGCCAATAACGCCTCCACCGAGGCTCGATCTCACAACCTTCCAAATATGTTATATATATTTATTTACCAAGTATTTTATACAAATACAATAAATATTAATATTTTGTTATATGTTTTACATGATAACCTACGATACACATCTCACAACACATTAAACATGTAGGGAAAAACTACCACTACCAAATATCAATATGTGCTTGTAAGATAAAGAGTTCGTAGTACAACTAAAATCACAATCATATACATAGCAAAGCAAATCTAAAGCTTCCTACAATATAAATCAAAAGAGAATTATTTATTTAGACTATTGCTTAAATTTAAATAAAAAGTAGGATTTATTTAGACTATTGCTTTTAGACTAACTATTTAGACTGGCGTTATTACAAAGTAGCAAATATTTATTTTAGTGACAATTATAATCAATCTCTCATATATTATCTTACATTTTATATACTTTAAATTTCCGATTTAAATAAACAAATTCAATATTTATTTACCTATACATGAACAATTCCAATATAATCTTGCATTGATATACTTTAAGTATTTATTTAAAATAAAATATTGGGCATTATCCCAATCGCGCAAAGCGCGTAAAAAAACTAGTCTACTATACTAATAAGAGTCCAAGAGAGTTAGACCTATAATGGGTAGAAAAAATGACGGTCAAATTTTTTAATCAAATAAATGACTCATATTGATCAGATTTTAATTTTTCCTTAGGATTTCCTAATTTACCCTTAATAAATATGATTATCCGTTAACTTTTTGGTTAAATATTATCTTTTCCGTTAATTTCTGTTAGTTCACCGTTAACTTATTCATTGATTTCAATTTCAATAAGAAAGGTTTTAGGTTCGAACTCCATCCCAATCAAAGTTGGCATAATTAGTACTCTATTTTATTCTTATTAAATTAAATAATAATTTAGTAGCTACAACAACAAAAAATACATATGCATTTCTTTAATTTAGAATTATGTGTCTTCAAAACAAATTATTCATTATCAATAAATTAAATAAGAGAAATAATTTCATTAGTTATATTGTATTTATTTTTCTCCAATATAAAAATTCTTTACATTCAAATTTATCAATTGATTATATTCGCTACATTGTCCCTACAATGTCTTTATTACAAAAAATTATTCATTATCAGTAAATTAATTAAGGGAAATAATATTATTAGTTATATTGTCTTTATATTTCTCCAATGTAAAAATTCTTTATATTCAAAATCATCAATTGATTATATTCACTACATTGTCTATTATCTTTTTTGTGCACTATTTTTAATTAAATATCAAAGTTATAATACAAAATAATGCTATATATTTATTTACCAAGTATTTTATTAATACCATGAAAAAATTAAAAAATATATATAATTAATAAAGCCAATCATATTAACTACTTGAGGGATTTGTTGACAAAGAGAATATTCAAATCACACAACAAATTGAAGCGAGAATTACCTTGCAATGTCCTTGTTTGACAATCAGCAGTTAGCGGATTATATTAGCAAATTATATCAACGATTGGTAAAAAGATATTTGAAAAAATTATCTGTTTAGATTAACATGTAAAATGACCTAAGGGTATACATATATTTAATAATAATAATAATAATTGTTTTTAAAAAAATAGTTAAGCCAATTATATTAACTACTTGGGGGATTTATTGACAAAAAGAATACTCAAATCACACAACAAATTGAAGTGGGAAACTATCTCGCAATGTCCTTGTTTGACAATCAGTAGTTAGCTCTTCATCAATATTAGTATATATTTAATATTTTATGCCCTACTTTTTATTTGCTCTCCCTTATGTCCCGTATTTGGTTTCAACCATACCTATACAATTATTTTATTGACAATTATAATCAATCTTGACTATATACTCTTGCATTTGTAAACTTAGAATTGCCTATTTAAATACGTAAATTTATCATTCAATTATCTATGTATGAACAATTCCAATATAATCATGCCTTGATATACTTTAAAGTACTTATTTAAAAAAAAAAATTGGGCATTATCCTAATCGCGCAATGCGCGTAAAAAACTAGTACACTAATAAGATCCCAAGAGAGTTAGGCCTATAATGGGTAGAAAAAATGGCGGTCAAATTTTTTAATCAAATGAATGGCTCGGATTGATCAGATTTTAATTTTTCCTTAAAATTTCCTAATTTATCCTTAATGAATATGATTGTATATTAACTTTTTCGTTAAATATTATATTTTCGGTTAATTTCTGTTAGTTCACCGTTAACTTACTCATTGATTTCAATAAGAAATGTCTTAGGTTCGAACCTCATCCCAATTAAAGTTGGCATAATTAGTACTCTATTTTAATCTTATTAAATTAAATTAAATAATAATTTATTAGCTACAACAAAAATAATACATATGCATTTCTTTAATTTAGAATTATTTGTCTACAATGTCTTTATTCAAAAAAATTATTCATTATCAATAAATTAAATAAGAGAAATAATTTCATTAGTTATATTGTATTTATTTTTCTCCAATTTTAAAATTCTTTACATTCAAATTCATCAATTGATTATATTCGCTACATTGTCCCTACAATGTCTTTATTAAAAAAAATTATTCATTATCAATAAATTAAATAAGAGAAATAATTTTATTAGTTATATTGTCTTTATATTTCTCCAATGTAAAAATTCTTTACATTCAAATTCATCAATTGATTATATTCACTACATTGTCTATTATCTTTTTTTTTGTGCACTATTTTTTAATTAATTATCAAAATTATAATACAAAATAATGCTATATATTTATTTACCAAGTATTTTATTAATACCATGAAAAAATTAAAAAAAAAATTAATAAAGCCAATCATATTAACTACTTGAGAGATTTGTTGACAAAGAGAGTATTCAAATCACAACAAATTGAAGTGAGAACTATCTCGCAATGTACTTGTTTGACAATAAGCAGTTAGCGGTTAGTGTTAGCATATTATATTAGCGAATTTAACCAGCGAATTATATCAACGGTTGGTAAAAAGATATTTGAAAAAATTATCTGTTTAGATTAACATGTAAAATGACCTAAGGGTATATACTAATAATAATAATAATAATAATAATAATAATAATAATAATAATAATAATAATAATAATAATAATAATAATAATAATAATAATAATAATAATAATTGTTTTAAAAAAAATAAAAAAATATATTTAAGCCAATCATATTAACTACTTGGCGATTTATTGACAAAAAGATCATGCAACAAATTGAAGTGGGATACTATCTCGCAATGTTCTCATTTGGCAATCAGCAATTAGCTCTTAAATATTAGTATATATTTAATATTTTATGCCCTAATTTTTATTTGCTCTCCCTTATGTCCCGTATTTGGTTTCAACCATACCTATACAATTATTTTATTGACAATTATAATCAATATTCTTGACTATATATATTATCTTGCATTTGTAAACTTAGAATTGCCTATTTAAATACGCAAATTTAACATTCAATTATCTATGCATGAACAGTTCCAATATAATCTTGCATTGATATACTTTAAAGTACTTATTTAAAAAAAAATATTGGGCATTATCCCAATCGCGCAATGCGCGTAAAAAACTAGTATATATATATATATATATATATATATATATATATATATATATATATATATATATATATATATAGACTTGCACTCGGGTGCGAACGGCTCGCCCAGGCGCGAAATAGGAATGGATTCTGTTCGTCCACGTGTCCAGATCTAATGGATGAGAAACACTGATTTTTTAAAAAAATGCGGTGGCATTTTCGTAAATAATTGAACATCGAAGTGCAAGTAAAATGTATTACAAGTGCATGTAAAATGTATTATAGGTGCAAGTAAAAATTTACACTGAGCATCAATACTTAGTTGCACTTATAGTTCTAAGTAGTTGCACCTATAGTTCTAAGTAGTTGCACACATAGGTATAAGTAGTTGCATCTAGGTGTATGAATATTTGCGAGTGGTTTTCAGGAGTATTACTACCCGCTGAACTCAGATCAATGAATGTTAACAAGGCAAAATTACATGCACTCATAGGTGAAAGTAGTTGCACCTATAGTTATAAGTAGTTGCACCTATAGTTATAAATAGTTGCATATATAGTTATAAGCACATCCAGGTGCATGAATGGTTGCGGAAAGTGAATGCTAACAAGGCAAAATTACATGCACTTATAGGTGAAAATAGGTGCACTTATAAGAGATTTTACTTGCACTTCGATGTTCAATTATTTACGAAAATGCCACCACGTTTTTTTTTTAAGTTATTAGATCTGGACACGTGTCGCGCGCTTATTCGTTCGCATTTCCTTCCTGGGCACTTATTCGCACCTGAGTGAGTCCCTATATATATATATATATATATATATATATATATATATATATATATATATATATATATATATATATATATATATATATATATATATATATATATATATATATATATATATATATATATATATATATATAGTGAAAGGTTCCAGTGTGATTAAATGCTTCCCGTGCGGTTGATTAATGTGCGTGAGTTTTGTACTCAATGTGCGTGAGGCTTGTGCTTAATGTGCCTGAGATTTGTACTTAATGTGCGTGAGTGTGTAATGTTAATATGCGTGAGTTTTGTACTTAAGGTGTGTGAGTCTTGTGCCCAAGTTGCGTGAGTTTTGTGCTTAATGTGCGTGAGTGTGTACTTAATGTGAGTTGTTGTATGAATTGTTGTTGAAACTTTAAAGTGCACGAGTTTTGTGCTTAATGTGTGTGAGTTTTGTGCTTAAGGTGCGTGAGTCTTGTGCTTAAGGTGCATGAGTTTTGTACTTAATGTGCTTGAGTGTGTACTTAATGTGAGTTGTTGTATGAATTGTTGTTGAAACTTTAAAGTGCACGAGTTTTGTGCTTAATGTGTGTGAGTTTTGTGCTTAAGGTGCGTGAGTCTTGTGCTTAAGGTGCATGAGTTTTGTACTTAATGTGCTTGAGTGTGTACTTAATGTGAGTTGTTGTTAAAACTTAAGGTGCTTGTGTTTTTGTTATTACCATACGTGACACTTGTGCTTAACATGCGTGAGACTTGTACTTAACATGTGTGAGACTTGTGCTTAACATGCGTGATGATTGTGTGCTTAATGTGCGTGTGTTGTATACTTTAAGTGCGTCAGATTAATGCTTAACGTGCGTCCACCCGCACAACCGCACGGGAAGCCTCAAATGCACTTGATCCCTTCCACATATATATATATATATATATATATATATATATATATATATATATATATGGAAAGGTTCAGGTGCGGGGATGGCTTCCCGTGCGGTTGAGAGACTTTAAGTATTAAAATGACGCACCTTGTAACATCTCCTTTTTCTTAAACTTAACAAACTAAACCTTTTAAAGATAAACTAAGTAGCGGAAATAAACTAAATTAATAACTTAAAAGGAGTATTATCACCACAATCACACTCTATGGTGATTGCACATGCTAAGGGTAAAACTAAAACATTAAAGTCATAACATCCACGAAATACTATGGGAATAAAACCCAGTGTCCAGCACCATCAAAAGGACAAACTACTACAACCATAAAAATCATAAGAGTTTAGACTACAAGCTATCTAGCTACACTTGTCTAACTCGTGCACTCAACTTTATGAACTGTGTCCCCCTGAAAGGGGTTAACAAACAACAAATAACAAATAAAACCGTTAGCACGAAGCTAAGTATAACGCCACTCAACCCTGTAAAGTAAGTACACTATATACTTTGGAAAACAAGATTCAACATTCTTTGCTCAGGCAAGTTTAAACACTTAACATACTTTGGCGTAACTTCTAGATGCTTGCAACCTAATACTCAAATAGGCATACTTAATCATAAACAACTCATCACATTCTCATCTTATGAACAATCTACAGCTTCTCAAATAATCAATATTCTCATGCTTTCTCATATAAATCAAATATGCAACTCATGCCATCAGATACTCCTCATGCAATCTCGTGCAAGATATATCAATAAGCAATCTCGTGCTACTACTCATGCAATCTAGTGCAAGACATATATATAGAAGAAATCTCGTGCTACTACCCATGCAATCTTGTGCAAGATATATAAATAAGCAATCTCGTGCTACTACTCATGCAATCTAGTGCAAGATATATATAAATAAGCAATCTCGTGCTACTACTCATGCAATCTAGTGCAAGATATATATAAATAAGCAATCTCGTGCTACTACTCATGCAATCTAGTGCAAGATATATAAATATACTTTCACACTCTTTCAAAAAGAATACTTTTCTGTGGAGGTTTCTTGTTGTCATAAATGACTTTCTTTGCTTTTCTTTTCTTTGAGTCTCAATGACTCACTTTCTTTCTTTTGACTCGCTTTCTTTCTCTTTACACGTGGGCGAGGCCGGACATTCACCATAGTTTGAATTAACCCATTGGGTACGGCGTATAACTTGCCAATCTCTCATCCCGCTCACAGAACCAATCTCGTGGTTCCAATACTTGTACTCTGTGAAATCAGGTATCGAACTATCAGTGTGCACACCCCCTGACCAGGATTCCAAGCCTGGCGGGCAGTTTCCAACCTCGTAACGTGGGAATACGCCGCGTTACATGATATCGGATCGCAATGTCCGTTGTTTTCTCTTTTACTCCGAAAGGACATAGTCCAAACGGGTCCTCCAAAAATACTGTTTTCCTCACAATATATATATATATATATATATATATATATATATATATATATATATATATATATATATATATATATATATATATATATATATATATATATATATATATATATATATATATATATATATATATCACTCATGAAACTCAAATCATGCAATACTTTTCTTATGCAAATATGCACATACTCCTTAACTCCATCTCAATATGGCAAGGTAAATGCTTTCTACATGAAACTGAGATTTTAGAAAATAATACTTAGGTTCACAATGGCCATTTATGCACTTTTAAAACATGAACTACTCAACAATGCCAAATACTGTGAAATAGTGCTTCTAGCTTTTATTCAATGTGAAACTAAACAGTTTCATATATCATGCTTACTACTCGAAACTTAACAATTTTTCTCAATAACACTTAGCAAGTATTTAACATGCTTTTGAAACTCAAAATACTATCAACAAAGATATGCTTGAAAATTAACAAACATGGCAGTAAAGTTCATCAACTCGCAGTATACAATTTAGGCATGCTTTGATGGCTAAACTCAACTAATTAAGCTCATGCTTCTCGATTTAACTATCAAACAATGACATGCTTAGCAAATAAAATACATAAGTCTCATAAACTTAAACACATTCACTGTGAATTACTCAAACCAAACTCTACAACAATTAGGCTTACAAATCTTAGCATAAAATGTTGAATTCTTCTCTAAACTCAACGAAATCAAAGTCAAAACGTGCGTCAAGATGGACCCGAGGTACTGAGCCACAAGGGCCCTTGACACCCCATCCGAAACGACACGTAGCTGATCCACAAGGGCCCGGCCACTACATAGAGAACAACCAACGGAGCTTGGGCGGGGCTAGGCTAGACCCGCCGTTAAAGCCGCAAAAAAGCTGGCTCTAGGAAACGGTCTCCTCCTAGGGCAGTTGCCTAGGCCCGATTGGCTACGGTTCTAGCCAATGGTCCCCCTGGTGGGCCGTTGGCTGGAGTCGCGCAAACTACTGGTGCACACTGTCTATGCACCAGATGATTTCTTCACATCTGAAAAATTAAACCAGACATCTCTAACTCATCCAAAACATCTACAACACATCAACAAGCAACAAAAGATCATGTAAAAACTCAAACACTTCAAATATCTAGCATTTCTACTCATTTCTACTCAAAACATAGACTTCACAGACTCTAGAAATAGCTTTGGGAGTCCATGGGTTATACCTTTGAAGTCTTCTTCTCTTGGCTGGGATTCCACCTCCTTCCCAAGTTAGCTACACCCTCCTTCACCTCCTAAACATCTCAAACAAACCACATAACCGCTTACTACCAAGTTCTCAGAGATAGAGTAGAAGGAAACTTAAGAAATTGAGGGCTAGAGCTTGGAGAACTTACTGTGACTTGTGTTTTGCAGAGCAAAATGGTTGGGGAAGCAAAGAGTGTAATCAAGAGGCAAAATTTTGAGAATGGCTCAATATTGGAGGAGGGCAAAAATGTAAAGAGTTGGTTAGAAAGTTGCATCAGATAAGCTCTAGGAGTGGTGTGGTTCACCATGCTTCATGGTCCATGGTCAAAAATCAGGATTTTAAAAGTAGATTGGGTTTGAAATTGAATTTCTCAGAATGATTTCTAGATAGACACTTGATTTAGGCTTCTCAGATTTCTCTCGGTTTCACTCAGATTGAATTTTCAGTTCAAAACTTGGCACGTGATGTACCTGAAATTTTACGATATTGGAATTAAATCCATTCTTGGTGTCGAATTAAATTTAAAATGACTTTAAATAATTTATTCAACACTGCTTTCTTTGTAAAAATTTTTATGGAGTGAAAATTGGCTATTTTGGACTTTCTTAAACCCGAATTTATAAAATAAATTTTGGGTTGTCACATCCTATCCCCCTTAAAAAAAGTTTCGTCCCGAAACTTGGAACAAACAAAAGGTTCACTTGGTAAGAAAACTTTTTGAAGGATACTAAAAGTATCGAGATTGGTTTAAGGATTTCTGGTGGAATACTGGAAGGCTTAGGAATCTCTGAGTTCACAGATACTTTAACTAAACTTATACAGGTCTAGCTATGCAAACTTAACTACTAACTGAACTTGAAAGGTTTAACTAATTACCTTGATCAAAGCCTCCCGAGGAACCTCCTGGTGGCATGTATCTAGGATCTCAACCGTAAGGCGTCCATCTCTGCACATTCTCAATGCACATTCTTTCCTCTATCATAGCTGCTCTTTGATCAAGATTAAAAAATCCATAATTGACTTGAGCACTCAGATTGTTAAACCTTGTGTTGATCATCTCGTACATGTCCTCGTAAGAGTGTCCTCTAGGTCCTCCCATGTACTCTCTTTGCGGTTTTGTCTGAGGTGCTGCAACTGGCTTTTCCTCATTCTCTATTCCCATCTCTTGATCTACTCCCACAGCATTCCCTTCTCCACTTGCCTCGGCTATGTGTCTAGCTTCAATCCCCACACTTTCCCATCTCTTTTGTGGTATATTCAAACTAACCACAAGTGCTATCCTTTCATCCAAAGGTTTCCTCGCAATCTGTGACAAGGTAAGGTACTCGTTGTCCACAGTCTGGTACAACTCGTAGTACCTCAGATTAGTGGCTGTCAAAGCCGACCTCACAGTCCTTTGTACTCTTTCTCCTCGTTCGGGCAGATTCATCTTAATAAACACCCAACACAACATCATACCATAGGGCAAAGACTTCCTGTTTCTTGACTTGGAGTAGGACATGTGTTTGAGTATTAGAGTTGGAAAATTTATCTTATGTCCAAACCTCAAAAGAAAAGCGATTGTGTAAATCCAACTACCAATCTCATTAGAGTTGTTCCGACACGGGAACAAACACTCTTCTATAAGCAACACTAACAACTTTTTCTTGCTGTTTAAGGCAGACTTTTCAGGTCTATATTCCTTAGGGAACTCTTCCCTACTACCTATCATATATCTAAGATATTCAAGGTAGGTCACCCTATCATGGGCAATCCAATCATCCCGATCATATGTATCTATTCCCTCCATCGATAAATCAAACCAATTTGACAATTTTTGTGGCGTTAATTCTACCTTGATACCTTTCACATTAGAGGTAACCTTTGTGATCCCCTTCTTGTGCTTGGTAGACAGGTTCTCATAAAATTCAATAACTAAATCCGGATAAATTTCCTCTTGAATCATTAGGAATTTCTTCAATAACCCTCTACTTCCTAACATTCCATTAAAATCCTCAGAAAAGTGCTCAGGGAAGTAAGTTTTACCTCCAATGACCGAATAGTTGGAACCTTCATGGCTGGATTCCTCTACTTGCTTCTTTCCTTTTGCCATTGCTATCCAACTTCTTGCTTCGAACTTGCTGGGAAGGGTTAAATGACTCCACTAGTATTTTTCTTGGGCTTGGAATAACTTGTTGAATGAACTCTTGAACTTTTCTTGGGAGGGATTTGGTGATTTGAAGGTGATATATTTTTGTTGGAGTTGGGGCAGAAACTACGCAGGGAGAAGAAGAAGATGAAGGGAATTTCTCTTGGCATTCTGATTTGGGGATTCTGGAAAGAAAAATGGGCCTAGGTCACGGCTCTACCAAGGCCCCGGTTCGAGAGTCGGTGTCAGCTTCGCCTGACACGGCCTCAGGTCACGGGCCGCTACGTGGTCCGTGACCACGTTCCGTTTCAACAGAACGGGGCTGCCTTGCCCTCCGTTGCCTAGACCCGGCTGTGGGTCAGGTTCAATCCGGCCCCAAATTCTCTTGGTCCTCTGACCTTGTTCAAATCCTAATTAGGATCAAAATTGAGCGTAGTCCTTCACTTTTAGGCATTCCAATTTCTTAGTCAATCCTTTGACTTTCTCAAATTCTTTTTCGGGATTACTTGAATCCTCCTAAACTCAAAACGAAACTTGATTTAATTCTTCCTTAACGAAAATGGACTATTCCCATTCTCACTTTACTTGAGTTAAACGTTACCTTCAAAACTACTTCTTTTAACATAAACTCTAATCGTTCCCTAACGATTTGGCTGATTATTCCTCACTAACTTGTTCCTCACTAACTTGTTCCTACAAGTTTCACTTTACTCTTACCCAACTTTCCAAAGGCATTACTATTTAACACTTAGATTTCTTAAATCATCAAACAGCACAAGGACAACAAGAAATAAGGCAAATTCATAAGCACTTAATTTCCAGTTTAGGGTGTTACCTTTCTCCACTCCACGTCCTCCAGCCTGGGTCTGTCCCATCACCATAATCTTGCCTGATCCAGCTCCTACCGAACCTCCTGGCTAAGCTCCTCCTCACCACTGATTGCCATTTCCATGAGAACCTCCCCTAGACTGATTTCCTCGACCCATCCCTCCGCTGGGTGCCTGGCTCGGGGTCGTACGGGCCGCACCCCGAAGGGCACTGGTCCCGTACGGACCGCACCCTGAAGCATTTAGTCGAAGCTTATCAGCGGATGCTGAAGAGAGAGACTGAACAACACAAGCTGGAATCCGACAATGTTGTGTTGCTTGAAGCAAATGCTTTATTTGATGCGGACAATGATGATTTACTCCAGTATGAGTTTCAGGATTTTGGTGATCAAGCTTAATGTATTTTCTTTTATTCCTTTTTCATTTTTCCAAATGATGTCATGTCTCGGTTCTTCCTTGACAACCCCTTTCCCAGTATTTATTGTATGCCTGCAAGCATACTATACTTGATTTTACAAATTTTTTTGTAAATATTTTCTTCCGAATAAATATTAAGTCTTTCTCCCATTTATGAGCAGTGTTGCAAAAATCGGGCTAGGCGCTAGGAGGCGTCCGGCCGTGTCGAGGAAGATCGGAATCGGCATCTTCTGCGGCCGGTCGCTTAGGCGGCGCCTAGACCGCCTAGCTGGTCGATCCATCTCATTATTTTTTTTTTAAATTTTCGGGAAGAATCAGAATCAGTCTCCGGTCACGACCAGGCTCCGCTCGCTAAGAATCAAAACTCCGTCAGTCGCCACTGATTGCCTCCGACAGTGTTGAGAGAATTAAAATTAAGGTTGAGAACTATTGAGATGCTTTGAATCTTTGATATAAAATTAAAGATTGAGAGAGATGGGTGGGAACAGATTTCTCAGACTTTTAACTTCCCAAAAAAACTTGAGATACTAAAAAGTTTTTAGTATCTCAAAGTTTTTTTGGGAACAGCTCCACGCAAACCAAAAACTAATATTTAAGTTTAGGGAAAATGACACTTTTTCCCCCTGAGTTATATACCTATAGCATTTTTTCCCTCTAAATTATTGAAGTGGCTATTTTTCCTCCTGAAATGTTAAATGGACATATTTATCATTAAACTAAATATTTAATTTATTTTTTTTTCTCCAACAAATTATGACCATAATTTGGTTCAAATTAAACAAACACTATAGCAACCAAACCGAAATATTCCAATTACAATTTAGAATCGAAATTCGATATTTAGAGTTTATTAAAATCGTGAACTGGAACGGACGGTTTATGTTCCAAACTGAAAAAATAAAATACATTTATTGTTGAATTTAGACTATTTTAAAATAAAAAACAAAATTTTAAAATAAAGACGGTTCAAAATCGCGAATCAGATCCGGAACCGCCGGTTCACGGTTCAAGATGCAATTTTTTTGATACATGAGTTTAATAAATTGACATTTAAATATTGGGGTCTAGATCTGAATTATAACCGTAAACTATTAATTCGATTGCTTTAGTATCCGGTTCAATTCAAACCGAACCATGGTCATCCCTACGTATATGCAATAATTTGTTGGAGTAGTAAAATAAATAAAATGTTTACTTTAAGGGTATAAATGTCAATTTAATATATCAGGGGGGAAAAAACACCACTTTTATAATAATTGAGGGGGCTAATGTGCTTACCTAAATAATTGAGGGGGAAAAAGTGCTATAAGTATATAACTCAGGGGTAAAAAGTGCCATTTTCCCTTTAAGTTTATGAGTTATATATTTTTTTTTTTTGAATGCTACTAGCTCCATTACATTATAGGATCTGTTCATATACTTTCTCAACCTACTGAATCACAAAGAGCTAATAACACCTCCACTGAGGCTCGAACTTATAACCTTCCACCAAATGGAAGTCCAACCCGGATACCATTAGACCACATAGTCCTGGTTTATGAGTTATATTAATTGCTGACTTATTCATTTCTTCTAGCATTATGAGGGACTACTTGGGCAAATTATTGTGTGGACCATGGTCCATATAGTATTGTATGGATCATAAAAGAAAGTACATTTTTAATACACTAAAAGTACATTATATGTGTACTGAATGTACATTATATAAAATAATATACATTCAGCGTAAAAATAATGTATTTTCTCTTAATACAAAATACATTTTTAATATATTAAAAATACATTATTTTTGAACTAAATATACATTATTTTAGAGTATACAAAATATGGTTCACACAGCTTGTGTGGACCATGGTCCACACAATAATGATTTGACTACTCAACACTATGCCTAGTCGATAGTGAAACTATGCATACAATTTTAACATATAGAAGGTATTTTCAAACACTTAATCACTACCCGAGCAATATTTCTACTATTGCAAATGATAATGTTTCCATAGTAGGCTCCAGTAGAGCTTCACTTATTCTCCATAAGGGTACGAAATTGTTAATTCCAAATACCCTTTTTATATCCTTAATCTAAACGTATTCTCCTTAGTTTTAATGACATTCCGTCAAATGGTTTCCATATCAAAACAAGGACTGTACAAAACCAAGAATATTTTATAATAACTCAACTTGTTAACGGGAGAGAGCGCGAAGTCGAATAACTCGCCTCACTTTCCTTGAGATTATATTATTCGTTTATATGACATGAAGTTTCATGCGTTGCACTTGGCGTGAAACTCAAGGACCCACATTTGTTTGGCTTATGGCATGACTGTTTGCGTCACCTAGGGCACACTATGATCGGCCGGATCATTCCAAACGCAATTGTACATAACCAACCTCCTTAGAACCAATATCCTGTTGCCCGCTCAATATACCTGTTTCGCTTCTGCGAAAGGGAAACTTATTACTTGACCTTCATATTCTAATATCGGAATTGAGTCAACTGTTTTCCTAAATAGGTGTACAAGGTGACATTTGTGGACCCATTAACCCACCATCTGGACCATTTCAATATTTTATGGTCCTTATAGATGCTTCTACCCAGTGGACACACGTGAGCTCGTTGTCTACTAGAAACAAGGCATTTGTTAAATTTATCAGTCATATTATTGAGTTAAATGCCCAGTTCCTCGATTATCCTATTAAACATGTAAGAATGGATAATGCCAGTGAATTCACCTCGTCAGCTTTTGACGATTATTACATGGCCTTGGGCATCAAAGTGGAGTATCTTGTACCTTATGTCCACACCAAAAATGGCCTAGCTGAATCCCTAATTAAAAGGGTTAAGTTAATTGCTAGACCATTATTACAACAGTCCAGTTTGTCGGTTACATGTTGGGGACACGCAGTATTACATGCTGCTAATTTGATCCAACTCCGTCTCACTGCATATCATGAATATTCCCTATTACAACTAGTTTGTGGCACTGAGATGGACATATCTCATTTACGTGTCTTTGGTTGTGCGATCTATATACCTATACCACTTCCACATCATACCTCAATGGCCCTCAACATAGGTTAGGTATATATGTTGAATTTGTATCCCTGTCCATCATTAAATACCTCGAGCCTTTGAAAACACACAAATTTACCGCTCGGTATGCTGACTGTATTTTTTTTATGAATATCATTTCTCGACATTTGGGGGAGATAAGGGTAAAAGACCATACTTAACGGAATGCCAAGAAATTTCATACGATGAAAAAGGATCTTCAATAACTTAACCCATGTACTAGTCAGACTGAACTGGAAATTCAGAAAATAATAGACTTGCAAAAATTAGCAACCAACCTGCCAGATGCCTTTACTAATTATAGAGGAGTGACTAGGTCCTATATTCCTGCAAAAAATGCTCATTCGAGATTAATTGTCCCCAAAGGACTAAGAATTGATACTAATACTCTCTCCATCGTCAGAAGCGGGGAGACCAATCGGTGCAAAAGATTTAAATCTGCAGAAAAACAAAGTTATTAAACAATCACTGTCATTCCAGAATTCACCAAGTATTTCCCATCCTGAAGATGACCATCCTTGAGACGGAGAACCCAATAAAAGTGCATATATGTGTTTTAACTAAAATTAATACTGGAGATGCGGAATGCCTTTATCAAGATATATTGGCCAATGATAAATATTTTGTTGATGTGAATATAGAAATTGCCATAAATTTTATGGACACAAGAGATAATTCTAATAGAAACTTAGCAATCGTCGACGATCATTTCGCCTACTCAATTGTCCTAAATATTTCTTATTATCTGGATCCAGAATCGAAATCTATAGTAGAGTGTCGGAAGCACTCTGGCTAGTTAAAATGGAAAGAGGTAATTGAGGTTGAACTTAACTCACTTTATAAAAGCAAAGTCATTGGTCCTCCCATACTTACCCCGGAAGATGTGATCCCGGTAGGATCAAAATGTGTATTTGTACGAAAGAGGAATGAGAATAATGAAATGGTTAGATACAAAGCGAGGTTAGTAACTCAAGGGTTCTCGTAAAGACCCGGAATTGATTTTGAGCAAACGTTTTCTCTTGTTACTAATGGCACTTCGTTCCGCTATTTAGTATCACCGGCAATAAACATGAACTTAGATATGCATGGATGTAGTGACCGCTTATTTATATGGGTCACTAGACGCTGATATATACATGAAAGTACCCAAAGGTATTCAAAACCCTTTGTGGAAGGATAAAGCAAATCGTGACATGTATAGCGTGAACTACAAAGGTCATTATATATCTCAAAACAATCAGGTAGAATGTGTTTTTGTCGCCTGAGTGAATTCCTCTTGAAACAAGGATATGTCAATAATGATATTAGCCCTTGCATCTTCATTAAGAAATCACCTGATGGTTTCTATAATATATCTATCTATGTTGAAGACATAACATTGTCGGGACCCACAGAGATGCCGTTAGAGCATGTTTGTGTTTGAAAGATGAATTTGAAATGAAAGACTTAGGAAAAACCAAGTTTTGTCTTAGCCTGTAGATCGAGCACCTCCATAAAGGAATCTTTATACACCAGTCTAAATATGTGAATAAACTGTTGGAGAATGGATAAATCACATCCACTAAGTACTCCAATGGTGGTCCGATCTCTTGAAGTGGATAAGGATCCATATAGACCAAAAGAAGATAATGAGGATATTCTAGGACAAGAAGTCCCTTACCTAAGTGCAACTGGGGCATTTCTCTATCTTTCCAACTGCATTAAGCCCTACATTACTTTTCTAGTAAACCTGGTAGCTCGGTTTAGTGCTGCTCCAAACAGAACATTGGAACATCGTGAAACATATCCTTAGTTATCTTCAAGGTATAAAGGATCTTGGTTTTCTATTTGAAAGAAACCAAGATGCCACATTAGTGAGATACTCGGATGTTGGTTATATGTTTAATCCTCATAATGCCAGATCCCAAACTGGATATGTGTTTCTGTGTGGAGGTACTGCTATTTCATGGAGGTCCGTTAAACAAACATTAGTAGCTAAATCGTCTAATCATTCAAAGATTATTACTCTGTATGATGCCTGAACAGAGTATCTTTGGTTGAGGTCGTTAGTACATAATATTCGTAGCTCGTGTGGATTAACGAGTATAGGTGATACCCCCACTATCTTGTATGAGGATAATGCAGCATTTGTTGCACAGATGAGCAGTGGATACGTTAAAGGGAACCTTACGAAACATATTGCACCCAAATTCTTTTACCCATATGAACTCTAGAAGAGTGGTAAAATACTTGTTCAAAAGGTTCGTTCCAGTGATAATCTGGTAGGTTTGTTCACTAAGTCCCTACCTTCGTCTACCTTTGAGAAGTATGTTCATAATATTGGTATGCGTAGATTGGAAAGATTGTTGTCTTCAGGGGAAGCAACAATATCTAGACACAATTAACTTACTAGTCTAGAAGACTAAGCAATCTTGTAACCTTCGAGATTAAACCCTGAAGGTTATGGTTGTACTCTTTTTTCCTTAACTAAGTTTTTTTCTCACAGGATTTTCTTAGTGTAAGGTTTTTAATGATGCAACACATGACTTACCCATATATCGTGTACTATTTTCTCGTCTAGGTTTTTTCCATAGGGTTTTCTAGCGAGTTTTTAACGAGGCATGATTATAGTAAAATAATGTCCAAGTTGGAGTGTTATAAATAATAATAAATATAGACATTATGTTAATTGATATTGTAACGGACGTAACGGTCCGTCCATTATGCCTACAATTTATTCTATCCATTACATTAGCCTTATATATATAGACATGTATTGTATTTGGAATGTTGGTTAATGAAATTTTGATTACCTATACTATTATCTCTATTCAATTCTTTTCATCGGGGAAAACGCTAAGGGCCGAAGGAGATCACAACAATAAGAAATTTTTTTTAAAATTTATTTTCGAGTTCAAAAGTTCTTGTAAGATTTAGAGTTAACTTATTTAAAAGAAAGATTTAATTTTTCCGAAATATTTCTAAATACATGAACCATGATTCTCGTATTTGAAAGTCACGAGTTCGACAGGTCTTTTTAGTAGATACTAAGGGGGGTGTATTCAATCAATATTTTTATAAACTTTTAAAGACTTCTAACGACATTAAAAGTTTGGTAGTATTCGATCTCAACTTTTAAAGACTCTTTAAAAGTCAGCTGGTATTCGATTCAGACTTTTAAAAAGTCTTTAAAAGTATATTGGAATTGAATTTAGACATTTATAGGGTCTTCAAAAGTCTATTGGTATTCAAAAACTTGTTAACTTTCATAGACTCTACCATATTGAGTTAATACCCAAAATCGTCCTCGACTATAGTGGTTTTTCTCAATTTCGTCCTAAACGACTTTGGTGACCTAATATCGTCCCAGACTTTTGTGTTTCGCTCAATTTAGTCCTCCATTTGTTATTCCGTCAAATTAGTGTTAAATAAAGGGACAATTCAGTAATGTCAATATTGATCCCTCTTTACTTTCAACTTGTGAAGTGCGAAATTCCTCTTTCTTGTACGAATTACACCCAGAATTACTCCCGGACCTGCAAATTAAATTTTATATTCACAGTTTTAGGAGTAATTCTAGGAGTAATTCGTTAAAAAAAAAAGGATTTCGCAGTTCACATGTCTATGAGTAAAGAGATGCCAATATTAAAATTACTGAATTGTCTATTTATTTAACACCAAATGGACAGAATAACAAATGATGGACTAAATTGAGCAAAAACACGAAAGTCTGGGACTAAATTGAGCAAAACACAAAAGTCTGGGACGATATTAGGTCACCAAAGTCGTTTAGGACGAAATTGAGAAAAACCACTATAGTCGAGGACGATTTTGGGTATTAACTCCTACCATATTAGTATTCCTCTAGACTTTTCATTCACAAATATAAATAATTGAAATCCGACCCTCTAACCCTAAACTTTCCAACTTTCACACACACACCTTTTTATTTTACAAATATTTATACAATAAAATATATTTAAAATACACTATGTAATTGAGTTTTATATTTTATTTTATGTAATCATTTAGTGAAATTGGTTGCTATTGTCTTTATGTATAATACACTATACTTTGTCGCAATAAATTTTTATTTTATTTTTTGCTATACATTAATTTATGTATGATTTATAAAAATATATTATATATTATAAACTTTTTTATAAAAAAAATTATAAATAATGTATTAATAGAAGTTATACAATGTTTATAAGGGTATATTCAATTTAAAGTTATAATAATTTTTGTATACTTTTTAATAGGAAAAAGTTGTTAAATGTTTATAAATGTTTATTATGCAACCTTTTATGGAATCGTACAAAGTTTATGAAAATTTAAAAGATTCTATGAATGTTTGGAAAGAGTTTATGAAAGTTATTTAAAATTCATCACTTTAAAAGTATATAAAAATCTTGATTAATTAAATACACCCCCTAAGATAAGATTTTGTAATCAGAGGCCCTAATTGTAGGAGACACCTTTAAGCCCATACCATATTCAAACTAATCTTCATTCGCACCGGGCCGACTCAATTAAGGGGCAAAGTGCTGGCCAGATTGGTTTTTTCATACGAGAGGGAACTCAAACTCCCGACCCCTCTTATGAAATGAGAATGCACGGCCACTAACACCAACAAAGTTGGCTACCTATAAAATTATATTAAAAATGTCATAAGTTTGATCTCCAATCATCCAAATGTAATTTTTTATTTTTTTTATTTTTATATAGAAAAAGTAGAGAATTAGATACCAGATTATTAACAATAGCGCAGCCTTAGATCAGTGCAGTGCCAACAAGCCAACATTATTAGTATTGTTGGTGGTGGTGGTGATAATAATAATAATAATTATATTAATAATAATTATTATTATATTAATAATAATAATAATAATAATAATAATAATAATAATAAAAATACAGACGAAATTATCCAGAAAAAATGGAATTTTAGTTTTTTTTTTTTAACATACTTTTTCAACTTAATGAAGCACACAAAGTCAACAACACCTCCGCTAAGACTTGATCTCATGACCTCCCACATGGGAAAGGTCACTACATGCCATCTGAACACAAATTGCTTGATTTATTTATTATTAATTAATTGATTAATCTCGTCATAAATTAATTAAATAAAATCAAGTTAAATTACATCTAAAAATATTTAGTACAAAAGTTTTGTTGTATAAAATATGATGTGTGTTGTAAATATATTAATTAAGGTGGCCATTACCCTAGTTTCTCGGATCATGTATTACCATGTTGCATCTGTATTTTGATTGTGATCTAATGAGATGATGGATGAGGTTTTGTTGGGTTCTGATCCTCTTCTTCTCTCTTGCTCTCTCCCATGTTGTACCAATTGAGCCTGTGGTTATATATATTCATGTGAGGATATATTGATTTTCACAACAATGTGAAAATTATCCCACCTGGAGCACTTAAAATTTTGAAACTGGAAGCTCAAAGATTTATTAATTTTTGTTGTATAAAAAATAGAATTAAATAAAACAGAATCTTGTTTAATAATTATTCAATCAGAGTGGTGTAGCGGAAGCATGGTGGGCCCATAACCCACAGGTCCCAAGATCAAAACTTGGCTCTGATATAAATATATAAATAATTATATTGCCGGTCAAAGTCCCTACTAGTATAGTAGTGTGTTTTGTTCAATTTAGTTCTTGTACATTTATTCTGTTTAATTTAGTCCCTCTACTTTAAAAAGTGATGAAACTAAGGACAATTGTCCAAATCTTATTAGGAACATGGTTGTAATTATTTATTTTGGAGATAATAATTTAATATTTTGGTAATAAAAATAATTAATTTTAAATATTTATAAAGTAATATATGAGTAGGAATATAAATATTGTCAGCGCCACATAACTTAAATTATCGGTAATATTAGCACCGTTAACTATTGTCCTTAATTGCACAACTTCTGAAAGTACAAGGACTAAATTGAACAAAATAAAAATATAAGGTCTAAATTGAACTCGTATGTACTTTAATTTGACCAATGTTACCTCAAAACCTCTAGAACTTGTAGGTGATCTATTGGTGTTCTTAGTAGATAAGAAGAATTCTGTTGTAAGAATATTAGAATAGAGAGATCAGGAAAGAAGGCCAGCGAGGTTTTTCATTCATCGTTAGAATTCTTATACAAAGGTATCACCCAATATAAGGTAATAACAATACATATAAAAGGTAGTCACCTATCAATTACAACTTCTACCATATATATAATAATGTCCATATCCATATATATATATAATAATGTCCATATTAATATTTACAACACTCCCCCTTGGACATTATTTGACATGATCATGCCTTGTAAAAATTTGCTAGGAAAACCCTGTGGAAAAAACCTAGACAAAATAGTATAAATGTATATATATTCATGTCTCGTTAAAAACTTCACTAGGAAAACCTCGTGGGAAAAACCTAGTTGAAGAAAAGAGTACATGATATTTGTAAGAACATATATTGTACTGATTGCCTCATTAAAAACCTTAACTTAAGAAAACCCTGTGGGAAAAACTTAGTTAAGGGAAAAAGAGTACAACCAAAACCTTCAGGGCACAATCGACATAATCTTCAGGATTTTGGGGTTAGTCTACTTAAGCAATTATTTTGCAACTTTTTCCCATTTACATTACTATATCATACTCATGTCTCGTTAAAACCTCAATAGGAAACCCAGTGGGAAAAATTAGTTGAGGAAAAGAGTGCATGATGTATGTGTATTCTTGTTTTAGATTAACTGCCTCATTAAAAACCTTAGATTTAAGGAAAAACCCCGTGGGGAAAAACTTAACTAAGGAAAAGAGTACAACTGTTAGTCATCTAAGACCCAATCTTTAGGATTGATTCATGTAAAATGATACTCCCCCCCCTCAAGATAACAATCTTTAATTCCCATACATTAAATTTCTAAACAGTATAGATCAGAGGAATTTTGTAAATAAATATATACAACTGTCAATTGAATAAATATACTCTATAATAATCTCGTGACTCTTCTGGAGTTCACGTGGTATAATATTGATATCATAATATCTAGTCAACACAATCTTCATTGACCCTTTATGGGACAATGGGGGTAAATATAGTACAGCCAGTTTTGGGACTTGGCATTATGGGATACAAAAATAATAGCCAGTACCCAAGTAGCCCATTGTATATTGGTTTAATTTGTCTAAGTATCCAATCAAAATCATATATTGGCTAACTGGTGTATAAAAATTTCTTCAAAGAAAAACTCGATCTTCAAGTCGAGATAATTCTTAGCTTTCCGAAGCTTTTGTTTCAGAATCTCCGTCTTTAGATATGGGCTGACATCATCAAGCCCTTTATATATTTCATTGATGTTTTCCACCATCAATATTGACTTAGATAATAAATAATAAATAAGTTCATTATCAACCCTTTATCGAGCACACAATGGTACATATTATTCCTTCAATGAGGATATTAACTCCATTCGCAACCCTTTAAAGAGTAAATTTTAATGACACTTAAATTCTCATTTCAGGGATTATAAATCCATCAGGAATTTCTCAAAATAAATAGTAACTGCATATCTAAATTTATTATTATTCTGCCAATAATATTATGTAGCGGAACTTAATGCCATTCATCGTGGGAGAGTATATTTGATTAAAATCAATTAAGGGTCTCTGCGTGAACCCATAGGCTACAAACTCGCTTCATATCTTATCACCTCGTTATTCTTGTTTTCCTTCCACACCATTTGTAACCTACAGGGTTAATACCTCAATGGTGTACGAAAAGAATATATTAGCGAGTTGAGCTGTATATGCCTTTAATTGCTCTCTTTATACGTTAATCAATCTAGGCACCTAGTTCTGGATCCAGATTGTCATATAATTTGAGCAATTTGAAGGCAATTGTATTGTCGACAACTTATAACATTTTCAAGAATTTCTCCCATATTTATGATTGTTCATGGCAATATTTAAGTCAACCAGATTCTAGACATTTCCCAAAGATATTTTGATTTGGTCGTTCCGCATCCCTAGTATTACATTTGTTTGGTGCACCTATAATTTTACTAGGGTTTTTCGTCATCTGGACGAACGTCTGCAGGACATAATTATTCAAACTATTTCAAGAGTGACAATGTTTATTTACTAGATCTAGTATTATGTTTCATATCTCTTTCACCAATAAATCTCCTACACTTCTAGTGTCAAGGAATATTGGTAGATATGTTTGGTCCAATTTTGGGGAAAGTATATGGGACCTGGTCACTCTTTTATCATCATTATGATCAATAGGTATGTTTGGCAGATTAATTGCTAAAATCGCAAATAGAGATTATCTTATGAACTTCCAGTTCAGTCTAACTAGTACATGGATTTTTAATAATGAAGATGTTTTCATTCTATGAAATTTCTTGGCATTCCATTAAAAGTTAATCTATTATCTCCCCCTAATGCCAAGAAACAATCTTCATTAAGTATGTAGTCAGCGTATCTGTTGATCCCCTATAATGGGCTCTAGGTATTTAAACAACAGACGGAGGTTTATAGCCCATAGAGATACGCTTGAGGTGGTGATACAATAAAATGGACTACATACTAAGACTAGAAACGCAGATCGGGAAATGTTTAATTCTACCACGTACTATGTGTATGGAGGAATAATTACAATATGCAGTGAGTCAGATTTGAATTAATACAAATATCCTCAAAAATAGATAATTTGGTAACTTCTCATTCACTCATGCTCTATAAAATACTCATGTGGATAAGAAATTGTAATATCTAACTCATTATGTTTGCCCTCAGTGACCCAATTGGTCATGCCATAATTAAAAATTGGATCTCTAAAATGTAAAGATTATCGCAACACAATAAGTTCTCAAATGTATATAAAATTTACCACAAGTGGCATATAAAATCATATAGGGCAAGCATACACATTGAACAAAATGAGTGAAACATTCGACAATCTTAGGGAGATTAAACGCCAAAAGAAGTATAGATGTTGAAAAATTATCAAATATTAACAATTTGTTTGCATCAGGCAAACCAACATGATGTTACTCACTTTTGGTGGTTAAGCACATAGCATTCTTGCGTAGTAGCATAGCATTAAAAATAGAAATTGCAGACTTCATTCACGAGTCATGAGTCATTGGTCACTCAAAGAACTACTACTCGAGTACAATGTGACTATCATAAATGACATGCAAGATAACGAGTGACAGATAAATTAACATCCTAAGTTTACCTTCTGGGCAAAACTATATTAAAAATTAGGTACTATCCTTTTGTTTAAATACTCAAATTTGAGATTTATTTCAATGTCAAAGACTCGTGTGAAACAATGCTATAATAAATTAGTGCAGCCAATAAACTTGAATTTTGGACAAATAACAATTGACTTTTAAATCAATACCAAGTCAATTTTATATTTGTGGAATTTGTCCTAGTGCTATTATCATATAATTAGTGCAATAAATTCGCCTTCGGGGCAAAGCTATATTCAATGTTTATGTTATATATCACAATATTTAGACTCATATCATCTAATTGATATCACAAGATCAAATTAAGGTTTAGCAACGACAGGTGCAACCAAATAATGAAAACCATATTGAGAATTCATGTTATTATCTCATTTATAAGTTGCGTGATGAATCACAATAGCTATGGCCTATAGCAAATAATTAATTGCCAACAAGAGAAATAACAAATTCTCTTATATGCGCCTAATCGAGAGATTATAGGCTAAAAAATTAATTAAAGATAAGCATATTCAATATGTGATATAATTGTCCCTTGTGTCATGGACACCAAAATCTCAATTAAGTCATGCACATCCACTTTAAACAAAGAGTATCATGTGTGGTACACACAATGCATGCCATGAAAAGAGAGATTCTATTAATTCATAAATTAGAAAATAAAATGAGAGAAGTACCGTTCGCCAAAGGATAACGAGCACATGTTCGCTGCCGGGCCCATTCATTCCTATTTCGGGGAGTCAAAAATAGCATTTTTCCAAGCAAGCTCTCATTTTATCTCACAGTTTCATACAAGTATGAAAACATCACAAAATAGCAAGATATACAAGCTAAACTGAAACTTGGCAGAAAATTTCAGAATTTTGACCTGGATTGCAGAATTTTCTGGAGAAAAACGGTAACACATTTTGGCACAAAATTTTACAGATATGTAGTTCAGCAAATCGAGAACGTACATGAAAACTTTCATGCCAATCCAAGGTCTAGAAGTATTTTTCCAAAAATATTTCCAACACTGCGTCAGGTAGAAAAATAACTGGCAGCACACTGCCAAAATTTTACAGAATTTACTGGAACAACCAAAGCATATTTTTTAAGAAAAACTTTTAGACATCAAATATCACAAGTCTAGGTTCTCCAGAAAAAATTTCAGGCCAAAAGAAGTTCAACAGTTATTTTTCACGAATTTAATTTTCAAACCGCGCCGATCAGAAATTTTCAGACATGCCTCAAATTTTATGCAATTACATTTAACACTCAAGAGGTGCATTGTAAAAGCTTTGGTAGGCATGTAGCTCAATACATTAAATAGACATGGAAGCCATTGAAAACTTGTCAATTTAAGCTACGGCATATATTATGCATATTCCAAAAATCATTCATTAAATATTAATATATTTCATGAATGTATTAAAGATTAAATATGAGTACTTAGCTTTGTCGTAATGCAGTGTCCATTAGGCACTATCCCAAAAAAAAAAAACGGGTGCCCTCTAGCTCCAAAACTGATCTATAACAGCTATACGAACAATGCTGCTCACAAGAAACAGTTATTTGGCACAAATGATGCATTAGCCGTACCATTAACACCATTTGCAGTTTTGTACCAATATTTAGCATAGAAAGATTTGACAGATTTAAATTAGGCAGAGTACTCGCATCTCTAACATTAAGAGTAATCACAGGAATAAGACCATTATTACAGAGCAAAGCAGCATACGAGATACCAGCATGATTCAAATTATTAGACCCATTAACACCAAGATTATGGAACATGAAATTATCATTATCAGCTCCCCTAAAACCAGTTTGCACACTTAACAAATTATTATATCTAAATTAGGAGCCAAACCAATTGAACCATGCACAGTATTAGTATTAACAAATTGATTAGTGTCATGCATAGTTGGAACTGAAGCATTATTCGAAGCATGAACCATACCTTGAGCATTGACACTTGTACCGATCAAAACGGACGTAAGCCGCCGATGTTTATTGTTCCTTCGCTGCACAGCCGAACCAGTAGGCCGAGACAAAGCTGAGACCGCAGCAGTCCTGGTTATGGCTTCCGCTCCAGGTTCTCGACCAAACGTTGATGCCACTGGACCGGAAGAACTTCGCTCCAGGTTCCGCAAAGACTCACCGGGAGGGAGAACAGCGCCACCGTCGTTTTGCGCACTGTCTCTGTAATGTCTGCTAGAATAAGAGGAAAAAAGAAGGTAGGTTGAGGAAGAAGCAGGAAAACAAGAGAGAAAGGAGTGGTGAGAAAATAGGAATTCAATTCAAAAAACTCGATATCCAAAATTACAAGCTACCCTCACTACTTAACCCATGATTCTCGGGATTACAGCTGTTTATTCAACAAAAATCAAATAACGAACACGGCAGTTGCCCTTGAATTCCGCCGCTATTCTTTATTCCCAACGACGTCGTCTGACTCTCTCTCTTCAACGATCTCAACAGTTTATTCCAACGACGCCGTTTCCTTTCCTCCATTCTTCATCAGTTCGGCCTTCACCCTCTTCCCACATTCTTTCACCACTGCCCAATCCTTCCTGCCTTTCTGTTCAGCATCCAGAGCCGTTACAGTACCCACCCCTGCAGAGGATCCTTGTCCCCAAGGATCAAAGGTGGGAAACTGCTTCACAACATGGTAGTAATCCTCCCAAGTTGCTTCCTCCTTTGGCAGATTGGCCCATTGGACCAAGATTTGTACCACAGCCTTATTGTTTCGTTTAACCAATATCTTTCCCAATGTGGCTACTGGATGTGCCAGCACTTGACCATCAGGACCCACTTGAGGTGGTTCAGCCTGAGCTACAACCCCTCCCCCTATCTTTCGTTTGAGCTGCGACACGTGAAACACAAGGTGCAACAAGGACCCGGGAGGCAGCTGGAGTTTGTAAGCCACCTTCCCAACCTTTTCAATAATTAAATAGGGACCAAAATATTTAGACGATAGCTTAAGATTAGTTCTCACAGCTACAGAAACTTGTCTATAGGGTTGAAGCTTAAGATACACCCAATCTCCCACCTCAAATGTCCTCTCACACCTGTTCCTGTCAGCCTGCTGTTTCATACGATTTTGGGCCTGCAATAAGTTGTCCTTTAAGGCTGTCAGTACCACATTTCTGTTTTCCACCCAACTATGATTCTCATCCTCAGGATTCCCCCTTAGGGATATCATGGGAGGTGCATAGCCATAGAGGGCCTGGAAGGGAGTGCATTTAAGAGAGGAATGGTAGTTGGTGTTGTACCAATATTCGGCTAGATGAAGCCACTTTGCCCATGCCTTTGGTTTCCGGAAGATCATACACCTCAGATAAACCTCCAAACACTGATTAACTCTTTCAGTTTGCCCATCCGATTGAGGATGGTAGGCAGTAGAAAGTTGAAGTTGGACCTGCAATTTCTTGAACACTGTCTGCTAGAATCTGCTAGTAAATACTTTATCCCGATCCGAAATGATCTCTTCTGGTAACCCATGCAGTTTATAAATGTTCTCCATGAAAATTTGAGCTATATTTTTGGCAGTGTAAGGGTGGTTTAAAGCAATGAAATGTGCATACTTGGTTAATCTGTCAACAATCACCAGAATTACTTCCTTGTTCCCAGACTTTGGTAATCCTTCAATAAAATCCATGGATATGCTCTTCCAAGCCTCTTCTGGAATGCTAAGTGGTTGTAAGAGGCCTGGACTTGCCACATTTTCATGCTTGCACCTTTGGCAAGTATCACATTCTCTGACCATCTCAACTACTTCCTGTTTCATCCCCTTCCAGTAAAATAATTGTTTCATTTTATGATAAGTCCCATGCTGCCCAGAATGTCCTCCCAAGGGTGACTCATGGAGTTGCAACATTAACTTCTTTCTCAGATCCCCATGGGACCCAATGTAGAGCCTCTTCTTATACCTCAGTAGCCCACTTGATACAGACAGATTTGGATGGTCTGTATTATTGGTTAGGACTGCCTCTAACATTTCTGTTGCCCACTGATCCCCTTCATAGCTGTGTACAATGTCCTTCATCCATTGTGGCTGAATGGAGGAGATAGCCATCAATGTGGGTTCAGTCTCAATCATTCTCCTAGAGAGTGCATCAGCCACCCCATTGTCCACCCCTTTCTTGTACTGAATTGAGTAATCCAATCCCAATAATTTTGTCAGTCCTCTCTGTTGAAGGGCAGTGGTAATCTTCTGTTCCAGGAGAAACTTTAGACTATTGTGATCGGTTTTAATGACAAAATGCCTTCCCACTAAGTAAGCCCTCCATTTTTCTACTGCATTAATGATGGAGAGGTACTCCTCATATATGGATAGCCCTAAGTGTTTCCCACCAAAAGCTTTGCTGAAAAATGCAATGGGTTTGCCCTCTTGTAGTAGGACTGCTCCCATCCCATGGTAACTGGCATCTGCTTCCACTACAAACTGCTTTTGGAAATCAGGCAATGTGAGGATAGGGGAACTGCACAAGGCTTTCTTAAGCTGTTCAAAGGCTATTTCTGCTTCAAGGATCCAAGCAAAGGCATTCTTTTTCAGCATATTGGTGAGGGGCTTGCTTATAACTCCATAATTCCTGATGAACCTTCTATAGTATCCAGCCAAACCCAAGAACCCCCTGAGAGCCTTAATGGTTAAGGGTTTTGGCCAGGCAGCCACTGCCTCCAGTTTTGCTGGATCTGTCCTCAAGCCCTCCCTGGAGATGATGTGCCCCAAGTACTCCACCTGAGTCTTAGCAAATGAACATTTACTTAATTTAGCTACTAAGTGATTATCCCTCATGATCTGCAACACTCCTCTCAAATGCTGCCAATGTGTCTACCAATCTGGGCTGTACACCAAGATATCATCAAAGAAAACCAGAACTGACTTCCTCAACATAGGTTTGAATACCAAATTCATGAGTGCCTGGAAGGTAGCAGGCGCATTGGTGAGTCCAAAGGGCATTACTTTGAACTCATATAGCCCTTGGTACCATCTCCCTTGTGGTCTGATGGTATTCGGTATGGACTTTCAAAAGAAAGGCCCGGGATCGATTCCTATCCCAAGTGTGGGTCAGAATATTGTTGCTAAAGCGATCCTGGGCCCTGCACTCTGTACCCTGAGCCCTGGGCTCTGCGCCCTGGTCTCGGGGCCCTGAACCCTAGGCCCTGTGCCGCCCGAACCAAAGGCCCTGTGCCCCCGAACCAAAGGCCTTGAGCCACCCCGAGCCATAGGCACGGAGCCCCCCGAACTCTAAGTATGGCTCGGATTGAATGCTGTTGAATAAAAAATGGTCCTGGCAGAACTTGGTACGCTTGGTACTTGGAACCAACGGGAAGTCTGATTCCAGGGCATCAGAACCTGTGTGGGACGTTGTGATGCCGTGTATAACCCAGAACAGGATTACAGGGTCTACGGAGCCCCAACGTACAGACCGGGGATCTCAACAAGTCCTCTACAACTCAAGGAGGAACAGGGACCCATGCTTGTACCGAGAAGCGCTGCGAGACGTGCCGGAACCCTGCGAGCCGTGATCTAGGGGACACATAGGCGGCACCAGGCGTAACAACCAGGGGCACATGCCCCGGACCTTGGGCGAAACGAGGTGAACCCATAGCACCGGGACGAACTAAAAGCGACTCCAGGAGCCATCCAAGTAACGAGCCTCTGCGGAGGCATCTGATGTAATCTTAAATATATATATATATATATATATATATATATATAGCCCTTGGTGAGTCCTAAAGGAAGTTTTGTATTCCTCACTTTCCCTCATCCTGATCTGGTGGTAACCAGCTCTCAAATCCAGCTTAGTGAAACAGTTTGTCCCAGCCAGTTCAGAAAACAAATCTTCCACTAAGGGAATAGGAAATTTATTCTTAACTGTGATGTTGTTCAGAGCCCGGTAATCTATACAAGAAGGACTGGGGATGCAAAGGGGGAAGAGCTGGGAACAATTATTCCAGAGTCAAGCATTTCCCCTACCATTTTCTCTATTATGTTCTTTTGATCATATGAGTACCTATAGGGTCCTAGGTTGATGGCTTTTGCCCCAGGAACTAATGGGATTGAGTGATCCAGTGATCTCTGTGGGGGTAGAGTTTTTGGTTCCTCAAAAAAATCAGTAAACTCCTCAATCAACTGTGTTAGTTCAGGCCATTGTTCCTGTGTTGATAGTTGGTGCAGTTGGTAGTCCAACCCACTCTCCTCACTAGTGTCTTGGCATTGGACTAGAAACCCTTGCACTCTAGTCTTTTTCCATTTCCTTAACTGTTTCTCATCTGCCTCCTTCAACATGACCCTTTTTGGCAATCCTTTCAAGAAAACCTTCTTCCCATCCTTATGGAAGGATATCCCAGCAGGTCTAGTGTGGAGTTGAATTGGGGCAAATATGTCTACCCAATCCATCCCTAGAACCATGTCACAGCCTCCCAACCTAAGTAGCCTGAAGTCCTTTCTGAATTGTTCATTCTGAATCTGCCATTCCAGGTTATTACACACAGTGTCACAGACCATCTTCTCGCCATTAGCTACTGTCACAGTGAGAGGGCTGGCCTTCACAGCTTCCTTCCTTAATTGGTTCAGTATCTTAGGGTCAAGGAAGCTATGGGTGCTTCCACTTTCCACTAGGATTACTATTTGTTGCTTCTGAATTTTCCCTAGTAGCTTAATGGTGTTCATTCCTTCTCTCCCTACCACAGCACACAGGGAAACCTCCCCTTCTCCTGTGTCTTCTCCAACTACAGGTTCTTCCACTATTTCACCCAATTCCACCTCTTCAATAATATTGAAAGTTGGGCCTCTACACCTGTGCCCCACCTGCCATGGCTCAAAACACCTGAAACATTTCTTTTGCTCCCTGAGCTGGGCTTTAAATTTTGCTATATCTGGGATTTTGGTTGCTGTACTTTGTGTTGAAGTGGTGGTATTTTGGTTGGTGGAGGAAGTGGGGTTGGCAGTATAGTTGGGCTTGATATTGTCACTGGGGCCTGAGTTGTAGGTTTTTAGGTTTTGGTTTGGCCTTGGGTTCCAGGTAGTAGTAGTCTTAGGGAGTTCACAGGATCTTAAACCCTTATCAAAGTGTTTTGCAAACCACATGGCATCCCCTAGGTTCACAGGCATGGCAGTCCTTACAAAACACCTTAAATTCTGTTTTAGTCTGGCTATGTAGTTTTCTAGGAAGTAAGAGTCAGTCAGGTAGGGGTGGCTTTGGAGCAACAGGCTTTTGAACTCTTCATACTTATCATTGAAATCATCTAACCCCCCTGTTTGTTTAAGGACAACAAAATCTTCCATCACAAACACAATGCTATCCCTAAACCTTCTGCACACTACTTCTTCAAAGTGTGGCCATTGGAATCCTTCTCTTAGTCCATTCACATACCCCTCATACCACAAACCCACCTTCCCGGATAGGTTTACAAACAACAGATTCAATATCTCACCTCTAGGGATATGGGATAGCATAAAGAAACGCTCACACCTAGTAATCCATAAATGCGGGTGATCATAGTCAAATAGGGGGAATTCAGCCTTATACCTCATCAAGTAACCTCCATTCTGGCCAGGATGATGCTGCCTTCCACCCTCGGGTCGTCTGGGGGCCCACTCCCTCTCTGGGGTTGCAAAGAGCACTTCCACTTCATTGGGATCCCCTAGCTCTTGGTTCATTGGGGCTTACTCAACTCGTCGCCCCAAATAGTTACTGGACTCACCCTGTTGGAACTGTGGTGGTGGCCTCTCCGGAGCTTGGCCCTGCACGGATGTCTGCCCCGGCGTACCCTTTATGATCGGAGGGTTTGGCCGATTCAGGCGCAAGATTTCCAGTATTTGTTCCTGGAATTGGCTCAACTGGGAAGTCAGATGATCCTGTGATGCTTGAGCCCTAGTCTCAATCAAACTCTGGAGCTCAACAAACTGGGTTTCCATTGAAGCCATTGAAAACTTGTCAATTTAAGCTACGGCATATATTATGCATATTCCAAAAATCATTCATTAAACATTAATATATTTCATGAATGTATTAAAGATTAAATATGAGTACTTAGCTTTGTCGTAATGCAGTGTCCATTAGGCACTATCCCAAAAAAAAAAAACGGGTGCCCTCTAGCTCCAAAACTGATCTATAACAGCTATACGAACAATGCTGCTCACAAGAAACAGTTATTTGGCACAAATGATGCATTAGCCGTACCATTAACACCATTTGCAGTTTTGTACCAATATTTAGCATAGAAAGATTTGACAGATTTAAATTAGGCAGAGTACTCGCATCTCTAACATTAAGAGTAATCACAGGAATAAGACCATTATTACAGAGCAAAGCAGCATACGAGATACCAGCATGATTCAAATTATTAGACCCATTAACACCAAGATTATGGAACATGAAATTATCATTATCAGCTCCCCTAAAACTAGTTTGCACACTTAACAAATTATTATATCTAAATTAGGAGCCAAACCAATTGAACCATGCACAGTATTAGTATTAACAAATTGATTAGTGTCATGCATAGTTGGAACTGAAGCATTATTCGAAGCATGAACCATACCTTGAGCATTGACACTTGTACCGATCAAAACGGACGTAAGCCGCCGATGTTTATTGTTCCTTCGCTGCACAGCCGAACCAGTAGGCCGAGACAAAGCTGAGACCGCAGCAGTCCTGGTTATGGCTTCCGCTCCAGGTTCTCGACCAAACGTTGATGCCACTGGACCGGAAGAACTTCGCTCCAGGTTCCGCAAAGACTCACCGGGAGGGAGAACAGCGCCACCGTCGTTTTGCGCACTGTCTCTGTAATGTCTGCTAGAATAAGAGGAAAAAAGAAGGTAGGTTGAGGAAGAAGCAGGAAAACAAGAGAGAAAGGAGTGGTGAGAAAATAGGAATTCAATTCAAAAAACTCGATATCCAAAATTACAAGCTACCCTCACTACTTAACCCATGATTCTCGGGATTACAGTTGTTTATTCAACAAAAATCAAATAACGAACACGGCAGTTGCCCTTGAATTTCGCCGCTATTCTTTATTCCCAACGACGTCGTCTGACTCTCTCTCTTCAACGATCTCAACAGTTTATTCCAACGACGCCGTTTCCTTTCCTCCATTCTTCATCAGTTCGGCCTTCACCCTCTTCCCACATTCTTTCACCACTGCCCAATCCTTCCTGCCTTTCTGTTCAGCATCCAGGGCCGTTACAGTCTCCCAGAATTTGCGCAGGCATCCGATCATTGGCCATACCAGCGATGGATGTTCGCAGCACATCCCCAACGTTATCTAAGCCCTCCGATCCTCCATGCAGCGACCGAATCGCCGGAATAGTCTCCAATGACGAAGATGCGATCCGAGAATCGAAAATCGGAGGTGACCACCGATCTACCATCTGATCATTCGAGGAAGAGAGGCGGGGGCGACAGAATTGGATTCCAGGGGATTCGCCGTGGTGGTGGTTCGCTCGACGGAATTGTTTTCGAAGGTTGAAGCGACTGGAAATCAGACTGCGGCGATGATCCGGATCGATGGTTGCGGCGGCGGAACTGGTTCCTGGCGATGACACTGCTGCCTTCTCCTCCGATTGCCATCTACGGCGCGACATGGAGTCGCGAGCGGTGGGCGGAGTCGCTCACATCCAAAGCCCAGAGAAAAAAAAAAATGAAGCCAATCTACGACAGTTTGATGCCGATCAAGACAGCGGCGATACCATCGCGACAAGTAATGATAGATCAGCCAAAAACAAACAAAATCTGTGATTTCTGTTCCATCATGTATTTCTTCGTTCGTCGGAGCACGGGATGAATCTAACTCAGGCCATAACGCTTAAGATGTGGAGCAAAGCGCTGATAACGTGTTGTAAGAATATTATAATAGAGAGATCAGGAAAGAAGGCCAGCGAGGTTTTTCATTCATCGTTAGAATTCTTATACAAAGGTATCACCCAATATAAGGTAATAACAATACATATAAAAGGTAGTCACCTATCAATTACAACTTCTACCATATATATAATAATGTCCATATCCATATATATAATAATGTCCATATTAATATTTACAACAAATTCATCTTTAATGTTTCAAATTTTAATAATGAAGTATGTTCCAAAATAATTAGCTTGCAATGAGTAGTTATCGTCGAAGGATTTTTCACTCATTAAATCGCTTACCTTACCACTTAAATTAGACAGGATTTCCTCAAACAAGATAGGACTACAAAGGAAGTTGTGCTAGACCTAATAAAATTTGAGTTTTCAGACAAAGACAATAATCTAATAATTAAAGCTATGTTTAGATCCAAGGCTATAGCTTGTTTACGTATCCCGCAAGATTCATGGTTGTGCTATAGATAGGTTTAATTTCATGTGGCCTTTAAAGGATTAATAGGCCTAGATGTCAAATTATACGAGGGTTGAACTCTCTCACAAATCACTATTGCACTAGCTCACATATAAGAGTGACACTATACATATTTGTTTAGAATTTGTACTTTGTTTGGTCTTCTGGGTAAAATTATATATAAAAATTCATTCTATAACTCAATTTAAAACATAAGATGTGAGAGCAACCCCAACATTTAAAGCAATCCAAGAAAAGGGCAAACTGTTATGTTTGTTGGTGACCTCACGTATGCAGATAGTTACTTAACCATGATAATATAAGATGGGATTCATGGGGTAGATTTGTTGAGAGAAGTACTGAATATAAACCTTGCATTTGGACTGCAGGAAATCACGAGATAGATTTTTTCACATGAAATTGGCGAAACTAAACCCTTTAAACCTTTTACTAAACGGTATCACGTTCCCTATAAAGCATCAGTTGATAGCATTGAAACATTTTGGTACTCAATCAAGAGGGCTTCAGCATATATCATAGTTCTATCGTCATATTCAGCATATTCAATTTGGCTTAACGAGCAATAATAGATAAAGGTATCTCGGGGAAAGAAACACATATGATACAACACTTGGGATTATATATGCATTTGAATTCCCTATCTCAGGACTAAAATCATCTTAGCCATGCACATCCATTTTAAATAAAGAGTATCATGTTTGATACACACAAGGACATGACATGATGAGAACTTATAGAATTGTATTAAGTAATAATGTGATTACAAATGTACAGATTACAAGTATATATAAATAGAGAGTCTCAGATTCTCAGTGAGACTGGGATAGGGAGTCATAATCTAACTCAAATACATAGAGTCTTAATACTCCCCTCAAGCACAAGATACAGTAGTGACTTGTACCATATCTCTAAGAAAAGAAAATTTAGGACCAGGTAGAACTTTAGTAAAGATATTTGCCAGTTTATTTTGTTGAAATAAAATTAACTTGTATATCTCGATTTGCAATTCTGTCTGTAACAAAGTGATAATCAATTTTCACATGTTTAGTGCGAGCATGAAAAATGGGATTTGCACACATGTATGTAGCACCAAGATCATCACACCACAGCTTGAGAATAGAAACACCAGTCCACCAATTTCACGCAGCAAAGAGAGAATCCAAATTACCTCACCACAGACATCTGCTAGAGCTTTACATTCAGCATTAGTAGAAGATCTAGCAATAGTTCTTTGTTTCTTACATACTCATGATATAAGATTGGAACCAATAAAAACAGCATAACCACTAATTGACTTACGATCCTCAGGACAGTCAACCCAATCAGAGTCAGAAAAGGCATGCAATTCTGTAGATACTGACTTTCTTTTTCGTAGACCATAACTCCATAAGTAATAGTTCCCTTAACATACCTCAGTACGCGTTTCAATTGCTCCCAGTGAGAGACCGTAGGTGCATGCATATGTTGACAGAGTTGATTGACCGCAAAGGACAAATCTGGACAAGTAACCGTAAGGTACTGTAAAGCTCCAGCCAAACTCATATAGTGTGTAGCATCATCATGTAAATCTGCATCAAAGATGGTGGGTTTCGAAACAGATATAAGAGTAGCTAATGATTTACAATCTGTCATGCCAACACGTTTTAAAATATCTATCATGTACTTTTGTGAGAAAGCAAAATTCCATCACTACACTTAACAGTTTCAATCCCAAGAAAGAAACCAGGTTCACCAAGATCCCTAATCTTGAATTCAGTTGATAATTTTGCTAGTAGAGTACTGACAATATTCTTATCACTACCGAGTACAAGAATATCATCAACATATACTAGAACATAAATGAAAGTTGAATCTTGCAAGTAGCAAAATAAAGATATATCTGTTTTCGAGGCTTTAAACCCGGTTGACATCAGAAACGCATGCAAGTGATTAAACCAAGTTTCAGGGGCCTGTTTTAATCCATATAGAGAACGTTTCAATAGGCAAACATGATTAGGAAACTGTTTATCAATATACCCAGCTGGCTGTTTCATATAAACAGTTTCAGATAATGTCCCATTCAAAAAGGCATTGTGCACATCAAACTGCTTAACAACCCAACCAAAGGATATAGCTAAAGATAGAAGTAACCTGACAGTTGTGGGTTTGACCACAGAGCTAATGTGTTGAAAAAATCCTGTCCAGGTACTTGATTAAATCCTTTAGCTACGAACCTTGCTTTGTGTCGTTAAATTGATCCATCAGCTTTCCTTTTTGTGAGAAAAACACATTTGTACCCAATAACATTCATATCTGTTAGTGATAGAACAAGACACCAAGTCTCATTCTGAAGAAGTGCATTAAACTCTTCGTCCATTGCCGTGTTTTATTGCCTGCATGTGTATAACAAGTGGATTCAGTACGACAAACCTGAGCAGAGAGAGACAAAATAGGGGCCTGAGAACGGCTCCGAGTAGCCATGGTGTGCGACCGGATCGTGGACTTCGTGGACTGCCCCTAGGTCGGCCTCGGGATCGAGTGACAGCCACTGCTTTAGTGGGTTTAGCATGCTCGGCCTGGGCCAGTTCCGACTGATCAGTATGAGCCGGGGTCGGTTCGAGCAGTGCGTGCTGAATCGTTGCAGTGGGCGGTATAGGAACAAGTATAGATTATGCCCACAGTTGATTTGTCTGAATCAGAGGTTCCTGCAAAAGCACTGAAAGGAAAAACTCCTTCATCAAACCGAACATGGCTGCATACATATATCTTGTTAGTCTATAAGTCCATGCACCTATACCCCCTAAATGACTCAAGATAGCCTAGGAAGACACAAGGAGAAGATCTATAAGACATTTTGTGACGATTGTAGGGACGTAGATAAAGATAGCATAAACACCCAAAGACACAAAGAAAAGAATATGACGGAGGGGATTTATGCAACAAGAGATGAAGACTTGATTTATTTAACACAGTAGATGGCATCCTATTAATTAAATAAACTGCAGTCTCAAATGCATAATCCCATAACTTAGAAGGAATAGAAGCACGACTTAAGTGAGCTAAACCTGTTTAAAAAATGTGTCTATGTTTTCTTTCAACACGACCATTTTGTTCATGAGTGTATGCACAAGATTGTCTATGAATAATGCCTAGTTGAGCTAAGGTGGAATGTAACTTTTTATATTCAACTCCTAGATCAGAATATATGGATTTAATCTTATGATTGAAGGATCGCTCAACCATGGCACGGAACTTATCAAAAATTGCATACAGATCAGATTTTTGTGTCATAGGTAAATATCAAGTGTAACGAGAGTAGTCATCAACGAAAATAACGAAGTAACGATAACCACTATTAGAGAGCATGGGAGCTGGTCCCCAAATGTCTGTATAGACTAAATCAAGAATACATGAACTAGAAGACTCAACACACGGTAAGGATAAACGTCCAGATTTCCCTAGTTGACATGCATTACATAGACCAAAAGTAAATCGAATAATATTTCTAACCGAACAAGACGAAAGAATCTCACTAAGAACGCGATGGTGTGGATGACCCAAACGGTCATGCCAGACTGACGCGGGGGCTCGAGCTGAAAGAAATGCAATAGGAGATGAACTTGGAAAGGGAAGCTTGTAAAGCCCCCCCAGATCTATTGCCCCGTAGAAGAGTTTCCTTGGTGTTGATATCCTTCACAACAAAAAAAGATGGGTGAAACTCAAAAAACACTTTATTATCTGACGCAAATTTTTGGATTGATAATAAAGATGTTGACAAACGAGGAACATGAAGGATATTAGACAATTGAAAAGACCTAGAAGGGGTATTAAAAGTAGCATGACCAACACGACTAATAGATAAGCTCATACCGTCACCGACACGTAACATGTCATTACCATTGTACTCCCCCGAGATAAAAAGAGCAACTATGTATAGGGTAGCATGATTGGTTGCACCTGTGTCTGGAAACCAAGTATGAGACCCCTGAGAATCTGAAGGAGGTTCTTGATATATTCTATTAGCCTGAGGAGCTTTGGCATATCGAAGATGAAACGTGACACGCAGTATGACCAAGCACCCCAAACAATTGACATTTAGGCTGCCAATTACCATTCTTGCCGCCGCCACGTCGACCACCGCCACGATTCTGGCTGCCGACACCACCGTGCGACTAAATAGATTGGCCATTGCTCTGGCCGGAGTTACAACTGCCTCCACCACGAAACTAGGAGCCTCGTTCACGCTACTGCCCTCCAAGCTGCGCCATAAAGGCTGCTGGCGAGCCACCGCCTAGACCACCACTTATCATGAATTCCTCCGCACCAAGAAGATCGGTGAGCTCCTAGAGCGTGACGGGCTAGCCAAGAACATTGAGGGAGGATGTGAGTCCCCGGAACTAAGACTATAACCCTTGGAGGACGTAAAGATTCTGCTCCTCGAGAGATAACAGCTTGCCGATGAGGGTAAGCTCTTCAACTAAAACCCTTGCTCTTCCGATGTAGTCGACGACGAATGCATCTCCTTGGTGAAGCGGTTACAGCTGGCCGAGTAAGTTCAAGCCGCGAGAGCAAGACTACGACACGAGGGAGCCGATGACGATAGTCCAAACCGCCCGGCTAGTGTGATGACCGATGGCCAACGGCATCACCTCATCGGATAATGATGACATAAGCATGGACAGGAGGGCCTGATCCTGTCGAACCCAAGTGTGATGCGCGGGATTGGGTTGCGTCGACGTACCGTCTTCACGGCCGGAAAGCAAAGCTGACGGACATGGGTGCGTACCATTAATAAACCCCATTAAATCATGACCATCAAGAAAATGAACAACTTGGGCTCTCCAAAACAGGAAGTTCTTGTATGTCAGTTTGATACTGATAAAGTGGTGAGCGGTGAACAAAGAATTCACAGTCGATATGACCGAAGAGATACCAATATTAGAAACTGTACATTCTGAAGAGTCAACAGATCCGTAAGCCATTGGAAAAAAACCCTAGCTTAACTGATACCAGATGAGAACTGATAGAATTGTATTAAGTAATGTGATTACAAATGTACAGATTACAGGTATATATAAAGAGAGAGTCTCAGTGAGATTGGGATAGGGAGGCATAATCTAACTCAAATACATAGAGTCCTAATAGACATGACAAGGGATATTCCATTAATTTGTAAATTTGAAAATAATATGAGAGAAGTATCGTTCGCCGAAGAATAACGAGTTCATGTTCGCTGCTCGGCCCATTCCTTCCTGTTCTTAGGAGTAAAAAACAGCACTTGTTATTCCATACTTTCATACAAGCATCAAAACAACACAAAATAGCAAGATACACAAGATAAACTGAAACTGGCAAAACTTTTCAGAATTTTGACCTGGATTGCAGAATTTTCTAGGGAAAATTGATCAGTAATACATTTTGACACAAAATTTTCTAGATAGGAAGTACATCAAGTCTAGATTATACACAAAAATTTTCATGCAAATCCAAGGTCTGGAAGTATTTTTCTCGAAATTTTCCAAAAACAATTTGGCTTACTTTACGGAATTTAACTGGCAGCGCACTATAAAAAACTTTACAGAATTTTCTAGGATAATTGGAGCATATTTTCAACAAATATTTCTATAGATATCAAATATCACAAGTCTGGGTTCTCCAAAAAAATTTCATGCCAAAAAGAGTTCAACAAGTATTTTTCACGAATTTAGTTTTCAAACTGCACGAGTAAGAATTTTCTTAGGCAGTGGTTACTATGTGTAAATATCATTCTTCCTAGACACCATAAAATCACAATAAAATCACTATAAATATGCGTTTATGAAAAATACCATTCACCCGAAAATGGTCGGCTCCATAGATAGATGAAGCTTTGACCCAATAAGCAAATACAATCACCCAAATCAGACCAAGCAAATTCACCTTAATAACAGTCCCAAGTTTATATATATGGATGATGTTGATTTAATTTGTGTGTGCTGGTTTTTTGATATTGCATATGGATCATATATATATGCACTATAACATGAAAACCAACAAAAATCTATTCAATACCTACCACTAATATGCACGTAATTGATTATTATTATTTTATATATATATATATATATATATATATATATATATATATATATATATATATATATATATATATATATATATATATATAGAGAGAGAGAGAGAGAGAGAGAGAGAGAGAGAGAGAGAGAGAGAGATATTTTGAATCCAGTGAAATCCCCTGAGTTGGATGAGATCGTGAGATTAGATATTGATCATTCATTGTTTTGATTTTACGGTTCAGATTCATTTGTTTTATTTTTGATTTAGGCGCTGAATTTTAATAGTAGAGGGTATCTAAGTAATTTTGTCATATGTGTGCATCATTACCATTTTTAATGCCGTGAATTTCTCGATTAATTCCTTTTGGAGTGGTGTTTTAGCCGATTTTGAAGTATCATTTGTTGACTAGCAGTGCACGTAACCCTCTCTCGTTGATCCACCTCTAGCCGTCTCTCCCTATCGCTGTGTGCATACGCGAGAAGCTCCATGGCTAACTATTCTCTCAAGTGTTCGAAGCGGCTAAAGAGGAATTCTTCCATTCATGTTCAAGATATTCTGCTTTCCCGTGTTTTTTATTCTTGTTTTATCTGTGTTTCTGGGTTGTTCGTGAGGGTTTGCCTTTGGGGTGGTTTAGGGTTTCCGATCGGGAGGGGGGGGGGGGGGTCTAGATTTGTGGTTGGGTTTGGTTTTCCCGTGGAGTTTGGGTTTCTGGTGATGGGTTGTTTATGTTTTTTATTTTTATTTTTTTGGTTTTTTTTGGGGTGGTGGGTAGGGGGATTTTATGGGTTAAGGTGGGTGTAGAGTTGTGTTTTTTTGTTTTTTTTTTGTTTTTTTTTGTTTTTTTTTTTTGGCAGCCTAGTGTTTTTTGTTTAAATTTTTTGGGATTTTTCGGCGGGGTATGGGTTTCTGGTGTCTACCCATTCCGGGCTTGAACTCTTCAACTTGAATGGCTTTGTGGGGTGTGATGAATTTTAATAGAAATTCATGTTTTTTGAGTTGATCATTTTCTCATGGAGAAGTGAGTATGCTGAACTTTAGCAGCCTAATGTTTCTAGTGTGTGTATCCACTATCTAGTATATTGTGTTGGCATCTTATTTTCTAAATTTCGATTCAGACGTGGTGCTTTAATAGTTCGAAGATTCTGTATGCTTCTGAATGCTAAAAGAGTTTATAGGGAACTTTCTACAATACTTGAGGGGGAATCAAATTTGGATTTTGCATCGATGATGGTTTAGGTTTTTCTATTTTACAAGACACTTTAAAGGTGATTATTGTAATGTGTTTGTATTGGTAAGGGAGGCTGATAATGCAATGGAAGTACAATTTTTAAAGTGTTATGCTATAACATTTGTGAATTGTAAAATTACTGTACTAGGTTTTTAATGCTATGACATATGTGTATTGTGTCAAGGGAAACTAGTACCTTTTTTGGCGTAATTTATTTAGCATGTTCATTTTATATCTGTTCAGGCCTTGAACATGATTTTGCTTACTTCATCTGAATTGTCTAAACTCCGTGATCTTCTTAAACAATCATTGGTGAATGGTGCTGGAAAAGATCTTTTTCTTTCTTTGTATGCTTCATGGTGTCATTCTCCAATGGCCATAATTAGCCTTTGCTTCTTAGCACAAGTTCATAATGCATTAATGTATGCTGCTTCCTAAATGTATTCTGCTTTCTTTTTCGTTCTTTGTCCCAATTATTTATCTTCTTGGTTAGGTGTCCGATGCACGCCATGTTATTGAATCTTCTTGTGGTGGGGATGCTATTAAGGTAATCCATAACATTTCTTTTTAATTGTAATATGTGCGTTTCTTCTCTCTGGTATGTGCATCATGTGTACATACACTGGTTTTCACTGTGGTGCAAGTTATTGAATCGTGGACTTTAGCATGCCTTTGTTTTTAATTTAATTTATGTTTGGAGTAAATGAATAAATTGATATTTGGTGTGAGCGTGAATTCAATTTGGGGTTGCTTTATTCTTTGTTTTCTAAAAGCACTTGGCATTTGTGTTAATGACTTCGGTGTGTGCATACCTGTAATGTGGTGTGTTGGTTTTAGGGTTTTTGGGCCCAGGGAGGTCCAACACAACCGTAGTTGGTGGATTCACCTTTCATAATAAGGCTACTAAAATAGAAGAAATATGACTCAATGATTTTTACGTGGAAACCGAAAGGTGAAAACCACAGGCCTTTTGGGCGGTGCTAAGCCTAAATTCACTATGTATTTTGTAGGTGTCTTTGTACATATTGTAGAGCTATTTTGTGTATGTGATATTGTATAGAGATAGAGCTACTATACTTTGTACATTGAGAGGGAGTTTTCTTCATGCGTGGAAGAGTGGTAGAGTCTTATCATATGGAGTTTTCTTCATGTGGTCTTCTTGTTTAGATGAGTGGGGAGTGTGGGTGGTGAGACCTTCTTGTTGAAAGGTAGAGTGGTATGAGAGAGTTCTTCCCCTTTGGGAGAGTGATGGAGTCTTCTTGGGGGTGAAAGAATAGTAAGTGGTCTTCTAGTGTGTAGGAATGGATCCCCTCTCCTTGTGCTCTTCTTCTCCTTCTTATAGCTAGCACACCAAATAGTGTCCGTTGGGAAATTTAGTAGGGTATTGATGGGTGATAATTAGGGGGTTATGGGTATTAAGTTAGTTGTTAAAGAGGCTAACGGCTAGTTGGCTATATGGGTAAGTAGATTAATAATTAGGTAATAACTGGGTGGTAATAAGTGGGGTAATAATAGGGTAGTAAATAGGTTCATGGGTGATAATGTAAGAATAACAGCTACTTCCAGGCCGACCTACTACTCATGCCGACCTCGCGCTTGTCCCGACCTTCGACTCGAGCCGACTACTCGGTTTGACCCGTGTCTATTTTTGGGCTTCCCTTCATGTGGGCTTGATCCCTTTTCTTCTTGGGCCCCGAGCCCACGAGGTTCACACCCCATCATGGTGTGTGCTTGAAGAACTTGTATAATTTTGCCCAGTAGTTTGCACACACCGACCTCTACCTATGTACGGTATATCCTTGGTACTAACATAGATGTGTGGGAAAAACTTCATGCTCAGCTGTTTGCACACGTCGTAACACCCGGATGCACACACCTACGCTTCCCTTAAATCTATTGTTCTATATTTCTTATACAACGACCAAAGCATTACGCGCATCGAAAAAAATGCCATGAACACACACAAATTGGTGGAAGTCCACCATGACGCACACACCCCATGCCGAGGGGAGGGGGAGGGTAACGCACATTCATGAATCCACGCACACACCAATTACTAATTTTGGTTAACAAGTCTACAAAAATAAGTAAATCATCGGCCCCATCCATAATTTTCGCTCACGCCCTAGCACATATACGCATACACCACTTTAAGTAACTAGTTTGGTGCAAAAAATAAAAATGAATAAATCACACCACTAATACTCCTACAATCTTTGACTTCGAAAAAAACTAACAACATGAATGCACGCAGACACCTATCTTTTGCACAGACCATATCACATATATGCACACACTAGGATGAAAATAAGCAATTATTATCACCCAGTAATTTGCACACACCTACACCCTTCAAATGCACACTACTATGTTAGTTTATACAACATGACATAGCACATTAACGCACACCCCACTGTCAAATACAAATACGGTGCATAAAAAAACCAAACTCATTGTGCTCTTTTAATCGTTGGCTTTCAAAACAATCTAAGAACATAAATCCACGCACACAACTAATACGAATTTTGGTTAACTAGTACACATAAATAAACAATTCAAAGACCCTATCCATACATTACGCACACTCCATATCGCATTTATGCATACAATACCATAATTTTTACACACCAACATGCACGAAAGCACACTCCATTGTTATTAAATAATTAGAAAACAACATTAAGTCAAAACTATAACAAAAAATCCATATTGTAGTCGTACACATATCCAACTTCATGCACACGGTTTTGAACATCTACGCACACTCCACCCTAAATTATATATATTCTACCCCAAAAAACAAAGGGATAATAATCTTACAATTCTTTTCATTAAAAACAAACTACAACAGATGAATTCTAACTGCCTCCTAATACTATTTTAGATTATCACTTTTATTTTTTTAAAATAAAAAAAATTAAATGCCCCTTTCCTAAAATGTGCAAAAACTATATCACGTATACGCACACACAACCGTGTAAAAATTCTGTGGTGCACAACTAAAACAAACACATACTACCTATACATTCGTTTCATTTCAAAAATGGACAAACAACATGCATCCACCCACACCCTCAATAATAGTTTTCTGTTATTAAATAAATGAAATAACATTGTAAAGCTCTCATTCTACGGTTCTCACACGCCAAAACAAATACACGCACACACCACTAAATACCCTATTCCCTACTCGTTTAGCAAATTTTTTTTTCGCATTCAAAAAAAAAAAAAAAACCATCTTCCGTGCAGTTCCTACACGAGAATGAATGTATAAAAA